>NW_026611576.1:0-285000 GCF_029633865.1 Lampris incognitus
GTTCTGATCATTTTTTAGGTTTGTTGGTAGCTTGGTCAATGCCAAAACACAGTGAGATCTTTTTATGGCTTTAAACGCGTTTTCTCCTCGAGAGAAACATGATTAGCCCTAAAAACGTTATAGTTTAACCATGCCTGCTGTACATGTGTGCAAACACTCAGAGCCTTAAGATAGGGGTTTCACCAATGTGTTTTTTGGTGAGAAACCTTCTATTTCAAGGTTCTGTGCGTTTTCAGACAAGTACAATATGTATTTATAGTGTTTCTGATGAAATCCCTCCTTTTAATGCATTTTCTCACAGAAAACGAGTCTCTCGCCACATGGGAACATGGCTTTTTTGAAAAAGCATATTCTGGTCGAGAAATCGTGTTTTAAGCAATAAAAACGACTCCCGGCCTTATTTGGTTCACATTTGTACTTTTGGTAAGCCAGCCCGTATTCATAACGCACTAAACCTTTTTATCGCGTTAAACGCCTTTTCTCGACGAGAAAAGCACAATTTCATCAAAAACAAACAAAACAAGAAAATGAATCTATTCAACAAGTCTGCAACACGTCCTTAAGAGTTACATGATTTCACCCAATGTCAATGTGTAATTTCTCCAGTTCTGATCATTTTTTAGGTTTGTTGGTAGCTTGGTCAATGCCAAAACACAGTGAGATCTTTTTATGGCTTTAAACGCGTTTTCTCCTCGAGAGAAACATGATTTCACTAAAAACGTTATAGTTTAAACATGCCTGTTTGTACATGTGTGCAAACACTCAGAGCCTTAAGATAGGGGTTTCACCAATGTGTTTTTTGGTGAGAAACCTTCTATTTCAAGGTTCTGTGCGTTTTCAGACAAGTACAATATGTATGTATAGTGTTTCTCATGAAATCCCTCCTTTTAATGCATTTTCTCACAGAAAACGAGTCTCTCGCCATGGGAACATGGCTTTTTTGAAAAAGCATATTCTGGTCGAGAAATCGTGTTTTAAGCAATAAAAACGACTCCCGGCCTTATTTAGTTCACATTTGTACTTTTGGTAAGCTAGCCCGTATTCATAACGCACTAAACCTTTTTATCGCGTTAAACGCCTTTTCTCGACGAGAAAAGCAATTTCATCAAAAACAAACAAAACAAGAAAAATGAATCTATTCAACAAGTCTGCAACACGTCCTTAAGAGTTACGTGATTTCACCCAATGTCAATATGTAATTTCTCCAGTTCTGATCATTTTTTAGGTTGTTGGTAGCTTGGTCCAATGCCAAAACACAGTGAGATCTTTTTATGGCTTTAAACGCGTTTTCTCCTCGAGAGAAACATGATTTCACTAAAAACGTTATAGTTTAAACATGCCTGTTTGTACATGTGTGCAAACACTCAGAGCCTTAAGATAGGGGTTTCACCAATGTGTTTTTTGGTGAGAAACCTTCTATTTCAAGGTTCTGTGCGTTTTCAGACAAGTACAATATGTATGTATAGTGTTTCTCATGAAATCCCTCCTTTTAATGCATTTTCTCACAGAAAACGAGTCTCTCGCCACATGGGAACATGGCTTTTTTTAAAAAGCATATTCTGGTCGAGAAATCGTGTTTTAAGCAATAAAAACGACTCCCGGCCTTATTTAGTTCACATTTGTACTTTTGGTAAGCTAGCCCGTATTCATAATGCACTAAACCTTTTTATCGCGTTAAACGCCTTTTCTCGACGAGAAAAGCACAATTTCATCAAAAACAAACAAAACAAGAAAAATGAATCTATTCAACAAGTCTGCAACACGTCCTTAAGAGTTACGTGATTTCACCCAATGTCAATATGTAATTTCTCCAGTTCTGATCATTTTTTAGGTTGTTGGTAGCTTGGTCAATGCCAAAACACAGTGAGATCTTTTTATGGCTTTAAACGCGTTTTCTCCTCGAGAGAAACATGATTTCACTAAAAACGTTATAGTTTAAACATGCCTGTTTGTACATGTGTGCAAACACTCAGAGCCTTAAGATAGGGGTTTCACCAATGTGTTTTTTGGTGAGAAACCTTCTATTTCAAGGTTCTGTGCGTTTTCAGACAAGTACAATATGTATGTATAGTGTTTCTCATGAAATCCCTCCTTTTAATGCATTTTCTCACAGAAAACGAGTCTCTCGCCATGGGAACATGGCTTTTTTGAAAAAGCATATTCTGGTCGAGAAATCGTGTTTTAAGCAATAAAAACGACTCCCGGCCTTATTTAGTTCACATTTGTACTTTTGGTAAGCTAGCCCGTATTCATAACGCACTAAACCTTTTTATCGCGTTAAACGCCTTTTCTCGACGAGAAAAGCAATTTCATCAAAAACAAACAAAACAAGAAAAATGAATCTATTCAACAAGTCTGCAACACGTCCTTAAGAGTTACGTGATTTCACCCAATGTCAATATGTAATTTCTCCAGTTCTGATCATTTTTTAGGTTGTTGGTAGCTTGGTCCAATGCCAAAACACAGTGAGATCTTTTTACGGCTTTAAACGCGTTTTCTCCTCGAGAGAAACATGATTTCACTAAAAACGTTATAGTTTAAACATGCCTGTTTGTACATGTGTGCAAACACTCAGAGCCTTAAGATAGGGGTTTCACCAATGTGTTTTTTGGTGAGAAACCTTCTATTTCAAGGTTCTGTGCGTTTTCAGACAAGTACAATATGTATGTATAGTGTTTCTCATGAAATCCCTCCTTTTAATGCATTTTCTCACAGAAAACGAGTCTCGCCATGGGAACATGGCTTTTTTGAAAAAGCATATTCTGGTCGAGAAATCGTGTTTTAAGCAATAAAAACGACTCCCGGCCTTATTTAGTTCACATTTGTACTTTTGGTAAGCTAGCCCGTATTCATAACGCACTAAACCTTTTTATCGCGTTAAACGCCTTTTCTCGACGAGAAAAGCACAATTTCATCAAAAACAAACAAAACAAGAAAAATGAATCTATTCAACAAGTCTGCAACACGTCCTTAAGAGTTACGTGATTTCACCCAATGTCAATATGTAATTTCTCCAGTTCTGATCATTTTTTAGGTTGTTGGTAGCTTGGTCAATGCCAAAACACAGTGAGATCTTTTTATGGCTTTAAACGCGTTTTCTCCTCGAGAGAAACATGATTTCACTAAAAACGTTATAGTTTAAACATGCCTGTTTGTACATGTGTGCAAACACTCAGAGCCTTAAGATAGGGGTTTCACCAATGTGTTTTTTGGTGAGAAACCTTCTATTTCAAGGTTCTGTGCGTTTTCAGACAAGTACAATATGTATGTATAGTGTTTCTCATGAAATCCCTCCTTTTAATGCATTTTCTCACAGAAAACGAGTCTCGCCATGGGAACATGGCTTTTTTGAAAAAGCATATTCTGGTCGAGAAATCGTGTTTTAAGCAATAAAAACGACTCCCGGCCTTATTTAGTTCACATTTGTACTTTTGGTAAGCTAGCCCGTATTCATAACGCACTAAACCTTTTTATCGCGTTAAACGCCTTTTCTTGACGAGAAAAGCACAATTTCATCAAAAACAAACAAAACAAGAAAAATGAATCTATTCAACAAGTCTGCAACACGTCCTTAAGAGTTACGTGATTTCACCCAATGTCAATATGTAATTTCTCCAGTTCTGATCATTTTTTAGGTTGTTGGTAGCTTGGTCAATGCCAAAACACAGTGAGATCTTTTTATGGCTTTAAACGCGTTTTCTCCTCGAGAGAAACATGATTTCACTAAAAACGTTATAGTTTAAACATGCCTGTTTGTACATGTTTGCAAACACTCAGAGCCTTATGATAGGGGTTTCACCAATGTGTTTTTTGGTGAGAAACCTTCTATTTCAAGGTTCTGTGCGTTTTCAGACAAGTACAATATGTATTTATAGTGTTTCTCATGAAATCCCTCCTTTTAATGCATTTTCTCACAGAAAACGAGTCTCTCGCCACATGGGAACATGGCTTTTTTGAAAAAGCATATTCTGGTCGAGAAATCGTGTTTTAAGCAATAAAAACGACTCCCGGCCTTATTTGGTTCACATTTGTACTTTTGGTAAGCCAGCCCGTATTCATAACGCACTAAACCTTTTTATCGCGTTAAACGCCTTTTCTCGACGAGAAAAGCACAATTTCATCAAAAACAAACAAAACAAGAAAAATGAATCTATTCAACAAGTCTGCAACACGTCCTTAAGAGTTACATGATTTCACCCAATGTCAATGTGTAATTTCTCCAGTTCTGATCATTTTTTAGGTTTGTTGGTAGCTTGGTCAATGCCAAAACACAGTGAGATCTTTTTATGGCTTTAAACGCGTTTTCTCCTCGAGAGAAACATGATTTCACTAAAAACGTTATAGTTTAACCATGCCTGTTGTACATGTGTGCAAACACTCAGAGCCTTAAGATAGGGGTTTCACCAATGTGTTTTTTGGTGAAAAACCTTCTATTTCAAGGTTCTGTGCGTTTTCAGACAAGTACAATATGTATTTATAGTGTTTCTGATGAAATCCCTCCTTTTAATGCATTTTCTCACAGAAAACGAGTCTCTCGCCATGGGAACATGGCTTTTTTGAAAAAGCATATTCTGGTCGAGAAATCGTGTTTTAAGCAATAAAAACGACTCCCGGCCTTATTTGGTTCACATTTGTACTTTTGGTAAGCCAGCCCGTATTCATAACGCACTAAACCTTTTTATCGCGTTAAACGCCTTTTCTCGACGAGAAAAGCACAATTTCATCAAAAACAAACAAAACAAGAAAAATGAATCTATTCAACAAGTCTGCAACACGTCCTTAAGAGTTACATGATTTCACCCAATGTCAATATGTAATTTCTCCAGTTCTGATCATTTTTTAGGTTGTTGGTAGCTTGGTCAATGCCAAAACACAGTGAGATCTTTTTATGGCTTTAAACGCGTTTTCTCCTCGAGAGAAACATGATTTCACTAAAAACGTTATAGTTTAAACATGCCTGTTTGTACATGTGTGCAAACACTCAGAGCCTTAAGATAGGGGTTTCACCAATGTGTTTTTTGGTGAGAAACCTTCTATTTCAAGGTTCTGTGCGTTTTCAGACAAGTACAATATGTATTTATAGTGTTTCTCATGAAATCCCTCCTTTTAATGCATTTTCTCACAGAAAACGAGTCTCGCCATGGGAACATGGCTTTTTTGAAAAAGCATATTCTGGTCGAGAAATCGTGTTTTAAGCAATAAAAACGACTCCCGGCCTTATTTAGTTCACATTTGTACTTTTGGTAAGCTAGCCCGTATTCATAACGCACTAAACCTTTTTATGGCGTTAAACGCCTTTTCTCGACGAGAAAAGCACAATTTCATCAAAAACAAACAAAACAAGAAAAATGAATCTATTCAACAAGTCTGCAACACGTCCTTAAGAGTTACGTGATTTCACCCAATGTCAATATGTAATTTCTCCAGTTCTGATCATTTTTTAGGTTGTTGGTAGCTTGGTCAATGCCAAAACACAGTGAGATCTTTTTATGGCTTTAAACGCGTTTTCTCCTCGAGAGAAACATGATTTCACTAAAAACGTTATAGTTTAAACATGCCTGTTTGTACATGTATGCAAACACTCAGAGCCTTAAGATAGGGGTTTCACCAATGTGTTTTTTGGTGAGAAACCTTCTATTTCAAGGTTCTGTGCGTTTTCAGACAAGTACAATATGTATTTATAGTGTTTCTGATGAAATCCCTCCTTTTAATGCATTTTCTCACAGAAAACGAGTCTCTCGCCACATGGGAACATGGCTTTTTTTAAAAAGCATATTCTGGTCGAGAAATCGTGTTTTAAGCAATAAAAACGACTCCCGGCCTTATTTGGTTCACATTTGTACTTTTGGTAAGCCAGCCCGTATTCATAACGCACTAAACCTTTTTATCGCGTTAAACGCCTTTTCTCGACGAGAAAAGCACAATTTCATCAAAAACAAACAAAACAAGAAAAATGAATCTATTCAACAAGTCTGCAACACGTCCTTAAGAGTTACATGATTTCACCCAATGTCAATATGTAATTTCTCCAGTTCGGATCATTGTTTTGGTTGTTGGTAGCTTGGTCAATGCCAAAACACAGTGAGATCTTTTTATGGCTTTAAACGCGTTTTCTCCTCGAGAGAAACATGATTTCACTAAAAACGTTATAGTTTAAACATGCCTGTTTGTACATGTATGCAAACACTCAGAGACTTAAGATAGGGGTTTCACCAATGTGTTTTTTGGTGAGAAACCTTCTATTTCAAGGTTCTGTGCGTTTTCAGACAAGTACAATATGTATTTATAGTGTTTCTGATGAAATCCCTCCTTTTAATGCATTTTCTCACAGAAAACGAGTCTCTCGCCACATGGGAACATGGCTTTTTTGAAAAAGCATATTCTGGTCGAGAAATCGTGTTTTAAGCAATAAAAACGACTCCCGGCCTTATTTGGTTCACATTTGTACTTTTGGTAAGCCAGCCCGTATTCATAACGCACTAAACCTTTTTATCGCGTTAAACGCCTTTTCTCGACGAGAAAAGCACAATTTCATCAAAAACAAACAAAACAAGAAAAATGAATCTATTCAACAAGTCTGCAACACGTCCTTAAGAGTTACATGATTTCACCCAATGTCAATGTGTAATTTCTCCAGTTCTGATCATTTTTTAGGTTTGTTGGTAGCTTGGTCAATGCCAAAACACAGTGAGATCTTTTTATGGCTTTAAACGCGTTTTCTCCTCGAGAGAAACATGATTTCACTAAAAACGTTATAGTTTAAACATGCCTGTTTGTACATGTGTGCAAACACTCAGAGCCTTAAGATAGGGGTTTCACCAATGTGTTTTTTGGTGAGAAACCTTCTATTTCAAGGTTCTGTGCGTTTTCAGACAAGTACAATATGTATTTATAGTGTTTCTCATGAAATCCCTCCTTTTAATGCATTTTCTCACAGAAAACGAGTCTCGCCATGGGAACATGGCTTTTTTGAAAAAGCATATTCTGGTCGAGAAATCGTGTTTTAAGCAATAAAAACGACTCCCGGCCTTATTTAGTTCACATTTGTACTTTTGGTAAGCTAGCCCGTATTCATAACGCACTAAACCTTTTTATCGCGTTAAACGCCTATTCTCGACGAGAAAAGCACAATTTCATCAAAAACAAACAAAACAAGAAAAATGAATCTATTCAACAAGTCTGCAACACGTCCTTAAGAGTTACATGATTTCACCCAATGTCAATGTGTAATTTCTCCAGTTCTGATCATTTTTTAGGTTTGTTGGTAGCTTGGTCAATGCCAAAACACAGTGAGATCTTTTTATGGCTTTAAACGCGTTTTCTCCTCGAGAGAAACATGATTTCACTAAAAACGTTATAGTTTAAACATGCCTGTTGTACATGTGCTCAAACACTCAGAGCCTTAAGATAGGGGTTTCACCAATGTGTTTTTTGGTGAGAAACCTTCTATTTCAAGGTTCTGTGCGTTTTCCGACAAGTAAAATATGTATTTATAGTGTTTCTGATGAAATCCCTCCTTTTAATGCATTTTCTCACAGAAAACGAGTCTCTCGCCATGGGAACATGGCTTTTTTGAAAAAGCATATTCTGGTCGAGAAATCGTGTTTTAAGCAATAAAAACGACTCCCGGCCTTATTTGGTTCACATTTGTACTTTTGGTAAGCTAGCCCGTATTCATAACGCACTAAACCTTTTTATCGCGTTAAACGCCTTTTCTCGACGAGAAAAGCACAATTTCATCAAAAACAAACAAAACAAGAAAAATGAATCTATTCAACAAGTCTGCAACACGTCCTTAAGAGTTACGTGATTTCACCCAATGTCAATATGTAATTTCTCCAGTTCTGATCATTTTTTAGGTTGTTGGTAGCTTGGTCAATGCCAAAACACAGTGAGATCTTTTTATGGCTTTAAACGCGTTTTCTCCTCGAGAGAAACATGATTTCACTAAAAACGTTATAGTTTAAACATGCCTGTTTGTAACTGTATGCAAACACTCAGAGCCTTAAGATAGGGGTTTCACCAATGTGTTTTTTGGTGAGAAACCTTCTATTTCAAGGTTCTGTGCGTTTTCAGACAAGTACAATATGTATTTATAGTGTTTCTGATGAAATCCCTCCTTTTAATGCATTTTCTCACAGAAAACGAGTCTCTCGCCACATGGGAACATGGCTTTTTTTAAAAAGCATATTCTGGTCGAGAAATCGTGTTTTAAGCAATAAAAACGACTCCCGGCCTTATTTGGTTCACATTTGTACTTTTGGTAAGCCAGCCCGTATTCATAACGCACTAAACCTTTTTATCGCGTTAAACGCCTTTTCTCGACGAGAAAAGCACAATTTCATCAAAAACAAACAAAACAAGAAAAATGAATCTATTCAACAAGTCTGCAACACGTCCTTAAGAGTTACATGATTTCACCCAATGTCAATATGTAATTTCTCCAGTTCGGATCATTGTTTTGGTTGTTGGTAGCTTGGTCAATGCCAAAACACAGTGAGATCTTTTTATGGCTTTAAACGCGTTTTCTCCTCGAGAGAAACATGATTTCACTAAAAACGTTATAGTTTAAACATGCCTGTTTGTACATGTATGCAATCACTCAGAGCCTTAAGATAGGGGTTTCACCAATGTGTTTTTTGGTGAGAAACCTTCTATTTCAAGGTTCTGTGCGTTTTCAGACAAGTACAATATGTATTTATAGTGTTTCTGATGAAATCCCTCCTTTTAATGCATTTTCTCACAGAAAACGAGTCTCTCGCCACATGGGAACATGGCTTTTTTAAAAAAGCATATTCTCGTCGAGAAATCGTGTCTTAAACAATAAAAACGACTCCCGGCCTTATTTAGTTCACATTTGTACTTTTGGTAAGCTAGCCCGTATTCATAACGCACTAAACCTTTTTATCGCGTTAAACGCCTTTTCTCGACGAGAAAAGCAATTTCATCAAAAACAAACAAAACAAGAAAAATGAATCTATTCAACAAGTCTGCAACACGTCCTTAAGAGTTACATGATTTCACCCAATGTCAATATGTAATTTCTCCAGTTCTGATCATTTTTTAGGTTGTTGGTAGCTTGGTCAATGCCAAAACACAGTGAGATCTTTTTATGGCTTTAAACGCGTTTTCTCCTCGAGAGAAACATGATTTCACTAAAAACGTTATAGTTTAAACATGCCTGTTGTACATGTGCTCAAACACTCAGAGCCTTAAGATAGGGGTTTCACCAATGTGTTTTTTGGTGAGAAACCTTCTATTTCAAGGTTCTGTGCGTTTTCCGACAAGTACAATATGTATTTATAGTGTTTCTGATGAAATCCCTCCTTTTAATGCATTTTCTCACAGAAAACGAGTCTCTCGCCATGGGAACATGGCTTTTTTGAAAAAGCATATTCTCGTCGAGAAATCGTGTTTTAAACAATAAAAACGACTCCCGGCCTTATTTAGTTCACATTTGTACTTTTGGTAAGCTAGCCCGTATTCATAACGCACTAAACCTTTTTATCGCGTTAAACGCCTTTTCTCGACGAGAAAAGCAATTTCATCAAAAACAAACAAAACAAGAAAAATGAATCTATTCAACAAGTCTGCAACACGTCCTTAAGAGTTACGTGATTTCACCCAATGTCAATATGTAATTTCTCCAGTTCTGATCATTTTTTAGGTTGTTGGTAGCTTGGTCCAATGCCAAAACACAGTGAGATCTTTTTATGGCTTTAAACGCGTTTTCTCCTCGAGAGAAACATGATTTCACTAAAAACGTTATAGTTTAAACATGCCTGTTTGTACATGTGTGCAAACACTCAGAGCCTTAAGATAGGGGTTTCACCAATGTGTTTTTTGGTGAGAAACCTTCTATTTCAAGGTTCTGTGCGTTTTCAGACAAGTACAATATGTATGTATAGTGTTTCTCATGAAATCCCTCCTTTTAATGCATTTTCTCACAGAAAACGAGTCTCGCCATGGGAACATGGCTTTTTTGAAAAAGCATATTCTGGTCGAGAAATCGTGTTTTAAGCAATAAAAACGACTCCCGGCCTTATTTAGTTCACATTTGTACTTTTGGTAAGCTAGCCCGTATTCATAACGCACTAAACCTTTTTATTGCGTTAAACGCCTTTTCTCGACGAGAAAAGCACAATTTCATCAAAAACAAACAAAACAAGAAAAATGAATCTATTCAACAAGTCTGCAACACGTCCTTAAGAGTTACGTGATTTCACCCAATGTCAATATGTAATTTCTCCAGTTCTGATCATTTTTTAGGTTGTTGGTAGCTTGGTCAATGCCAAAACACAGTGAGATCTTTTTATGGCTTTAAACGCGTTTTCTCCTCGAGAGAAACATGATTTCACTAAAAACGTTATAGTTTAAACATGCCTGTTTGTACATGTATGCAAACACTCAGAGCCTTAAGATAGGGGTTTCACCAATGTGTTTTTTGGTGAGAAACCTTCTATTTCAAGGTTCTGTGCGTTTTCAGACAAGTACAATATGTATTTATAGTGTTTCTCATGAAATCCCTCCTTTTAATGCATTTTCTCACAGAAAACGAGTCTCTCGCCACATGGGAACATGGCTTTTTTGAAAAAGCATATTCTGGTCGAGAAATCGTGTTTTAAGCAATAAAAACGACTCCCGGCCTTATTTGGTTCACATTTGTACTTTTGGTAAGCCAGCCCGTATTCATAACGCACTAAACCTTTTTATCGCGTTAAACGCCTTTTCTCGACGAGAAAAGCACAATTTCATCAAAAACAAACAAAACAAGAAAAATGAATCTATTCAACAAGTCTGCAACACGTCCTTAAGAGTTACATGATTTCACCCAATGTCAATGTGTAATTTCTCCAGTTCTGATCATTTTTTAGGTTTGTTGGTAGCGTGGTCAATGCCAAAACACAGTGAGATCTTTTTATGGCTTTAAACGCGTTTTCTCCTCGAGAGAAACATGATTTCACTAAAAACGTTATAGTTTAACCATGCCTGTTGTACATGTGTGCAAACATTCAGAGCCTTAAGATAGGGGTTTCACCAATGTGTTTTTTGGTGAAAAACCTTCTATTTCAAGGTTCTGTGCGTTTTCAGACAAGTACAATATGTATTTATAGTGTTTCTGATGAAATCCCTCCTTTTAATGCATTTTCTCACAGAAAACGAGTCTCTCGCCATGGGAACATGGCTTTTTTGAAAAAGCATATTCTGGTCGAGAAATCGTGTTTTAAGCAATAAAAACGACTCCCGGCCTTATTTAGTTCACATTTGTACTTTTGGTAAGCTAGCCCGTATTCATAACGCACTAAACCTTTTTATCGCGTTAAACGCCTTTTCTCGACGAGAAAAGCACAATTTCATCAAAAACAAACAAAACAAGAAAAATGAATCTATTCAACAAGTCTGCAACACGTCCTTAAGAGTTACATGATTTCACCCAATGTCAATGTGTAATTTCTCCAGTTCTGATCATTTTTTAGGTTTGTTGGTAGCTTGGTCAATGCCAAAACACAGTGAGATCTTTTTATGGCTTTAAACGCGTTTTCTCCTCGAGAGAAACATGATTAGCCCTAAAAACGTTATAGTTTAACCATGCCTGCTGTACATGTGTGCAAACACTCAGAGCCTTAAGATAGGGGTTTCACCAATGTGTTTTTTGGTGAGAAACCTTCTATTTCAAGGTTCTGTGCGTTTTCAGACAAGTACAATATGTATTTATAGTGTTTCTGATGAAATCCCTCCTTTTAATGCATTTTCTCACAGAAAACGAGTCTCTCGCCATGGGAACATGGCTTTTTTAAAAAAGCATATTCTCGTCGAGAAATCGTGTCTTAAACAATAAAAACGACTCCCGGCCTTATTTAATTCACATTTGTACTTTTGGTAAGCTAGCCCGTATTCATAACGCACTAAACCTTTTTATCGCGTTAAACGCCTTTTCTCGACGAGAAAAGCAATTTCATCAAAAACAAACAAAACAAGAAAAATGAATCTATTCAACAAGTCTGCAACACGTCCTTAAGAGTTACGTGATTTCACCCAATGTCAATATGTAATTTCTCCAGTTCTGATCATTTTTTAGGTTGTTGGTAGCTTGGTCCAATGCCAAAACACAGTGAGATCTTTTTATGGCTTTAAACGCGTTTTCTCCTCGAGAGAAACATGATTTCACTAAAAACGTTATAGTTTAAACATGCCTGTTTGTACATGTGTGCAAACACTCAGAGCCTTAAGATAGGGGTTTCACCAATGTGTTTTTTGGTGAGAAACCTTCTATTTCAAGGTTCTGTGCGTTTTCAGACAAGTACAATATGTATGTATAGTGTTTCTCATGAAATCCCTCCTTTTAATGCATTTTCTCACAGAAAACGAGTCTCGCCATGGGAACATGGCTTTTTTGAAAAAGCATATTCTGGTCGAGAAATCGTGTTTTAAGCAATAAAAACGACTCCCGGCCTTATTTAGTTCACATTTGTACTTTTGGTAAGCTAGCCCGTATTCATAACGCACTAAACCTTTTTATTGCGTTAAACGCCTTTTCTCGACGAGAAAAGCACAATTTCATCAAAAACAAACAAAACAAGAAAAATGAATCTATTCAACAAGTCTGCAACACGTCCTTAAGAGTTACGTGATTTCACCCAATGTCAATATGTAATTTCTCCAGTTCTGATCATTTTTTAGGTTGTTGGTAGCTTGGTCAATGCCAAAACACAGTGAGATCTTTTTATGGCTTTAAACGCGTTTTCTCCTCGAGAGAAACATGATTTCACTAAAAACGTTATAGTTTAAACATGCCTGTTTGTACATGTATGCAAACACTCAGAGCCTTAAGATAGGGGTTTCACCAATGTGTTTTTTGGTGAGAAACCTTCTATTTCAAGGTTCTGTGCGTTTTCAGACAAGTACAATATGTATTTATAGTGTTTCTGATGAAATCCCTCCTTTTAATGCATTTTCTCACAGAAAACGAGTCTCTCGCCACATGGGAACATGGCTTTTTTGAAAAAGCATATTCTGGTCGAGAAATCGTGTTTTAAGCAATAAAAACGACTCCCGGCCTTATTTGGTTCACATTTGTACTTTTGGTAAGCCAGCCCGTATTCATAACGCACTAAACCTTTTTATCGCGTTAAACGCCTTTTCTCGACGAGAAAAGCACAATTTCATCAAAAACAAACAAAACAAGAAAAATGAATCTATTCAACAAGTCTGCAACACGTCCTTAAGAGTTACATGATTTCACCCAATGTCAATGTGTAATTTCTCCAGTTCTGATCATTTTTTAGGTTTGTTGGTAGCGTGGTCAATGCCAAAACACAGTGAGATCTTTTTATGGCTTTAAACGCGTTTTCTCCTCGAGAGAAACATGATTTCACTAAAAACGTTATAGTTTAACCATGCCTGTTGTACATGTGTGCAAACACTCAGAGCCTTAAGATAGGGGTTTCACCAATGTGTTTTTTGGTGAAAAACCTTCTATTTCAAGGTTCTGTGCGTTTTCAGACAAGTACAATATGTATTTATAGTGTTTCTGATGAAATCCCTCCTTTTAATGCATTTTCTCACAGAAAACGAGTCTCTCGCCATGGGAACATGGCTTTTTTGAAAAAGCATATTCTGGTCGAGAAATCGTGTTTTAAGCAATAAAAACGACTCCCGGCCTTATTTAGTTCACATTTGTACTTTTGGTAAGCTAGCCCGTATTCATAACGCACTAAACCTTTTTATCGCGTTAAACGCCTTTTCTCGACGAGAAAAGCACAATTTCATCAAAAACAAACAAAACAAGAAAAATGAATCTATTCAACAAGTCTGCAACACGTCCTTAAGAGTTACATGATTTCACCCAATGTCAATGTGTAATTTCTCCAGTTCTGATCATTTTTTAGGTTTGTTGGTAGCTTGGTCAATGCCAAAACACAGTGAGATCTTTTTATGGCTTTAAACGCGTTTTCTCCTCGAGAGAAACATGATTAGCCCTAAAAACGTTATAGTTTAACCATGCCTGCTGTACATGTGTGCAAACACTCAGAGCCTTAAGATAGGGGTTTCACCAATGTGTTTTTTGGTGAGAAACCTTCTATTTCAAGGTTCTGTGCGTTTTCAGACAAGTACAATATGTATTTATAGTGTTTCTGATGAAATCCCTCCTTTTAATGCATTTTCTCACAGAAAACGAGTCTCTCGCCATGGGAACATGGCTTTTTTAAAAAAGCATATTCTCGTCGAGAAATCGTGTCTTAAACAATAAAAACGACTCCCGGCCTTATTTAATTCACATTTGTACTTTTGGTAAGCTAGCCCGTATTCATAACGCACTAAACCTTTTTATCGCGTTAAACGCCTTTTCTCGACGAGAAAAGCAATTTCATCAAAAACAAACAAAACAAGAAAAATGAATCTATTCAACAAGTCTGCAACACGTCCTTAAGAGTTACGTGATTTCACCCAATGTCAATATGTAATTTCTCCAGTTCTGATCATTTTTTAGGTTGTTGGTAGCTTGGTCCAATGCCAAAACACAGTGAGATCTTTTTATGGCTTTAAACGCGTTTTCTCCTCGAGAGAAACATGATTTCACTAAAAACGTTATAGTTTAAACATGCCTGTTTGTACATGTGTGCAAACACTCAGAGCCTTAAGATAGGGGTTTCACCAATGTGTTTTTTGGTGAGAAACCTTCTATTTCAAGGTTCTGTGCGTTTTCAGACAAGTACAATATGTATGTATAGTGTTTCTCATGAAATCCCTCCTTTTAATGCATTTTCTCACAGAAAACGAGTCTCGCCATGGGAACATGGCTTTTTTGAAAAAGCATATTCTGGTCGAGAAATCGTGTTTTAAGCAATAAAAACGACTCCCGGCCTTATTTAGTTCACATTTGTACTTTTGGTAAGCTAGCCCGTATTCATAACGCACTAAACCTTTTTATCGCGTTAAACGCCTTTTCTCGACGAGAAAAGCACAATTTCATCAAAAACAAACAAAACAAGAAAAATGAATCTATTCAACAAGTCTGCAACACGTCCTTAAGAGTTACGTGATTTCACCCAATGTCAATATGTAATTTCTCCCGTTCTGATCATTTTTTAGGTTGTTGGTAGCTTGGTCAATGCCAAAACACAGTGAGATCTTTTTATGGCTTTAAACGCGTTTTCTCCTCGAGAGAAACATGATTTCACTAAAAACGTTATAGTTTAAACATGCCTGTTTGTACATGTGTGCAAACACTCAGAGCCTTAAGATAGGGGTTTCACCAATGTGTTTTTTGGTGAGAAACCTTCTATTTCAAGGTTCTGTGCGTTTTCAGACAAGTACAATATGTATGTATAGTGTTTCTCATGAAATCCCTCCTTTTAATGCATTTTCTCACAGAAAACGAGTCTCTCGCCATGGGAACATGGCTTTTTTGAAAAAGCATATTCTGGTCGAGAAATCGTGTTTTAAGCAATAAAAACGACTCCCGGCCTTATTTAGTTCACATTTGTACTTTTGGTAAGCTAGCCCGTATTCATAACGCACTAAACCTTTTTATCGCGTTAAACGCCTTTTCTCGACGAGAAAAGCAATTTCATCAAAAACAAACAAAACAAGAAAAATGAATCTATTCAACAAGTCTGCAACACGTCCTTAAGAGTTACGTGATTTCACCCAATGTCAATATGTAATTTCTCCAGTTCTGATCATTTTTTAGGTTGTTGGTAGCTTGGTCAATGCCAAAACACAGTGAGATCTTTTTATGGCTTTAAACGCGTTTTCTCCTCGAGAGAAACATGATTTCACTAAAAACGTTATAGTTTAAACATGCCTGTTTGTACATGTATGCAAACACTCAGAGCCTTAAGATAGGGGTTTCACCAATGTGTTTTTTGGTGAGAAACCTTCTATTTCAAGGTTCTGTGCGTTTTCAGACAAGTACAATATGTATTTATAGTGTTTCTCATGAAATCCCTCCTTTTAATGCATTTTCTCACAGAAAACGAGTCTCTCGCCACATGGGAACATGGCTTTTTTGAAAAAGCATATTCTGGTCGAGAAATCGTGTTTTAAGCAATAAAAACGACTCCCGGCCTTATTTGGTTCACATTTGTACTTTTGGTAAGCCAGCCCGTATTCATAACGCACTAAACCTTTTTATCGCGTTAAACGCCTTTTCTCGACGAGAAAAGCACAATTTCATCAAAAACAAACAAAACAAGAAAAATGAATCTATTCAACAAGTCTGCAACACGTCCTTAAGAGTTACATGATTTCACCCAATGTCAATGTGTAATTTCTCCAGTTCTGATCATTTTTTAGGTTTGTTGGTAGCGTGGTCAATGCCAAAACACAGTGAGATCTTTTTATGGCTTTAAACGCGTTTTCTCCTCGAGAGAAACATGATTTCACTAAAAACGTTATAGTTTAACCATGCCTGTTGTACATGTGTGCAAACACTCAGAGCCTTAAGATAGGGGTTTCACCAATGTGTTTTTTGGTGAAAAACCTTCTATTTCAAGGTTCTGTGCGTTTTCAGACAAGTACAATATGTATTTATAGTGTTTCTGATGAAATCCCTCCTTTTAATGCATTTTCTCACAGAAAACGAGTCTCTCGCCATGGGAACATGGCTTTTTTGAAAAAGCATATTCTGGTCGAGAAATCGTGTTTTAAGCAATAAAAACGACTCCCGGCCTTATTTAGTTCACATTTGTACTTTTGGTAAGCTAGCCCGTATTCATAACGCACTAAACCTTTTTATCGCGTTAAACGCCTTTTCTCGACGAGAAAAGCACAATTTCATCAAAAACAAACAAAACAAGAAAAATGAATCTATTCAACAAGTCTGCAACACGTCCTTAAGAGTTACGTGATTTCACCCAATGTCAATATGTAATTTCTCCAGTTCTGATCATTTTTTAGGTTGTTGGTAGCTTGGTCAATGCCAAAACACAGTGAGATCTTTTTATGGCTTTAAACGCGTTTTCTCCTCGAGAGAAACATGATTTCACTAAAAACGTTATAGTTTAAACATGCCTGTTTGTACATGTATGCAAACACTCAGAGCCTTAAGATAGGGGTTTCACCAATGTGTTTTTTGGTGAGAAACCTTCTATTTCAAGGTTCTGTGCGTTTTCAGACAAGTACAATATGTATTTATAGTGTTTCTCATGAAATCCCTCCTTTTAATGCATTTTCTCACAGAAAACGAGTCTCTCGCCACATGGGAACATGGCTTTTTTGAAAAAGCATATTCTGGTCGAGAAATCGTGTTTTAAGCAATAAAAACGACTCCCGGCCTTATTTGGTTCACATTTGTACTTTTGGTAAGCTAGCCCGTATTCATAACGCACTAAACCTTTTTATCGCGTTAAACGCCTTTTCTCGACGAGAAAAGCACAATTTCATCAAAAACAAACAAAACAAGAAAAATGAATCTATTCAACAAGTCTGCAACACGTCCTTAAGAGTTACATGATTTCACCCAATGTCAATGTGTAATTTCTCCAGTTCTGATCATTTTTTAGGTTTGTTGGTAGCGTGGTCAATGCCAAAACACAGTGAGATCTTTTTATGGCTTTAAACGCGTTTTCTCCTCGAGAGAAACATGATTTCACTAAAAACGTTATAGTTTAACCATGCCTGTTGTACATGTGTGCAAACACTCAGAGCCTTAAGATAGGGGTTTCACCAATGTGTTTTTTGGTGAAAAACCTTCTATTTCAAGGTTCTGTGCGTTTTCAGACAAGTACAATATGTATTTATAGTGTTTCTGATGAAATCCCTCCTTTTAATGCATTTTCTCACAGAAAACGAGTCTCTCGCCATGGGAACATGGCTTTTTTGAAAAAGCATATTCTGGTCGAGAAATCGTGTTTTAAGCAATAAAAACGACTCCCGGCCTTATTTAGTTCACATTTGTACTTTTGGTAAGCTAGCCCGTATTCATAACGCACTAAACCTTTTTATCGCGTTAAACGCCTTTTCTCGACGAGAAAAGCACAATTTCATCAAAAACAAACAAAACAAGAAAAATGAATCTATTCAACAAGTCTGCAACACGTCCTTAAGAGTTACATGATTTCACCCAATGTCAATGTGTAATTTCTCCAGTTCTGATCATTTTTTAGGTTTGTTGGTAGCTTGGTCAATGCCAAAACACAGTGAGATCTTTTTATGGCTTTAAACGCGTTTTCTCCTCGAGAGAAACATGATTAGCCCTAAAAACGTTATAGTTTAACCATGCCTGCTGTACATGTGTGCAAACACTCAGAGCCTTAAGATAGGGGTTTCACCAATGTGTTTTTTGGTGAGAAACCTTCTATTTCAAGGTTCTGTGCGTTTTCAGACAAGTACAATATGTATTTATAGTGTTTCTGATGAAATCCCTCCTTTTAATGCATTTTCTCACAGAAAACGAGTCTCTCGCCATGGGAACATGGCTTTTTTAAAAAAGCATATTCTCGTCGAGAAATCGTGTCTTAAACAATAAAAACGACTCCCGGCCTTATTTAATTCACATTTGTACTTTTGGTAAGCTAGCCCGTATTCATAACGCACTAAACCTTTTTATCGCGTTAAACGCCTTTTCTCGACGAGAAAAGCAATTTCATCAAAAACAAACAAAACAAGAAAAATGAATCTATTCAACAAGTCTGCAACACGTCCTTAAGAGTTACGTGATTTCACCCAATGTCAATATGTAATTTCTCCAGTTCTGATCATTTTTTAGGTTGTTGGTAGCTTGGTCCAATGCCAAAACACAGTGAGATCTTTTTATGGCTTTAAACGCGTTTTCTCCTCGAGAGAAACATGATTTCACTAAAAACGTTATAGTTTAAACATGCCTGTTTGTACATGTGTGCAAACACTCAGAGCCTTAAGATAGGGGTTTCACCAATGTGTTTTTTGGTGAGAAACCTTCTATTTCAAGGTTCTGTGCGTTTTCAGACAAGTACAATATGTATGTATAGTGTTTCTCATGAAATCCCTCCTTTTAATGCATTTTCTCACAGAAAACGAGTCTCGCCATGGGAACATGGCTTTTTTGAAAAAGCATATTCTGGTCGAGAAATCGTGTTTTAAGCAATAAAAACGACTCCCGGCCTTATTTAGTTCACATTTGTACTTTTGGTAAGCTAGCCCGTATTCATAACGCACTAAACCTTTTTATCGCGTTAAACGCCTTTTCTCGACGAGAAAAGCACAATTTCATCAAAAACAAACAAAACAAGAAAAATGAATCTATTCAACAAGTCTGCAACACGTCCTTAAGAGTTACGTGATTTCACCCAATGTCAATATGTAATTTCTCCAGTTCTGATCATTTTTTAGGTTGTTGGTAGCTTGGTCAATGCCAAAACACAGTGAGATCTTTTTATGGCTTTAAACGCGTTTTCTCCTCGAGAGAAACATGATTTCACTAAAAACGTTATAGTTTAAACATGCCTGTTTGTACATGTGTGCAAACACTCAGAGCCTTAAGATAGGGGTTTCACCAATGTGTTTTTTGGTGAGAAACCTTCTATTTCAAGGTTCTGTGCGTTTTCAGACAAGTACAATATGTATGTATAGTGTTTCTCATGAAATCCCTCCTTTTAATGCATTTTCTCACAGAAAACGAGTCTCTCGCCATGGGAACATGGCTTTTTTGAAAAAGCATATTCTGGTCGAGAAATCGTGTTTTAAGCAATAAAAACGACTCCCGGCCTTATTTAGTTCACATTTGTACTTTTGGTAAGCCAGCCCGTATTCATAACGCACTAAACCTTTTTATCGCGTTAAACGCCTTTTCTCGACGAGAAAAGCACAATTTCATCAAAAACAAACAAAACAAGAAAAATGAATCTATTCAACAAGTCTGCAACACGTCCTTAAGAGTTACATGATTTCACCCAATGTCAATGTGTAATTTCTCCAGTTCTGATCATTTTTTAGGTTTGTTGGTAGCGTGGTCAATGCCAAAACACAGTGAGATCTTTTTATGGCTTTAAACGCGTTTTCTCCTCGAGAGAAACATGATTTCACTAAAAACGTTATAGTTTAACCATGCCTGTTGTACATGTGTGCAAACACTCAGAGCCTTAAGATAGGGGTTTCACCAATGTGTTTTTTGGTGAAAAACCTTCTATTTCAAGGTTCTGTGCGTTTTCAGACAAGTACAATATGTATTTATAGTGTTTCTGATGAAATCCCTCCTTTTAATGCATTTTCTCACAGAAAACGAGTCTCTCGCCATGGGAACATGGCTTTTTTGAAAAAGCATATTCTGGTCGAGAAATCGTGTTTTAAACAATAAAAACGACTCACGGCCTTATTTAGTTCACATTTGTACTTTTGGTAAGCTAGCCCGTATTCATAACGCACTAAAACTTTTTATCGCGTTAAACGCCTTTTCTCGACGAGAAAAGCACAATTTCATCAAAAACAAACAAAACAAGAAAAATGAATCTATTCAACAAGTCTACAACACGTCCTTAAGAGGTACATGATTTCACCCAATGTCAATGTGTAATTTCTCCAGTTCTGATCATTTTTTAGGTTGTTGGTAGCTTGGTCCAATGTCAAAACACAGTGAAATCTTTTTATGGCTTTAAACGCGTTTTCTCCTCGAGAGAAACATGATTTCACTAAAAACGTCATATTTTAAACATGCCTGTTGTACATGTGCGCAAACACTCAGAGCCTTAAGATAGGGTTTCACCAATGTGTTTTTTGGTGAGAAACCTTCTATTTCAAGGTTCTGTGCGTTTTCAGACAAGTACAATATGTATTTATAGTGTTTCTGATGAAATCCCTCCTTTTAATGCATTTTCTCACAGAAAACGAGTCTCTCGCCATGGGAACATGGCTTTTTAAAAAAAGCATATTCTCGTCGAGAAATCGTCTTTTAAACAATAAAAACGACTCCCGGCCTTATTTAGTTCACATTTGTACTTTTGGTAAGCTAGCCCGTATTCATAACGCACTAAAGCTTTTTATCGCGTTAAACGCCTTTTCTCGACGAGAAAAGCACAATTTCATCAAAAACAAACAAAACAAGAAAAATGAATGTATTCAACAAGTCTACAACACGTCCTTAAGAGGGAAATGATTTCACCCAATGTCAATGTGTAATTTGTCCAGTTCTGATCATTTTTTAGGTTGTTGGTAGCTTGGTCCAATGTCAAAACACAGTGAAATCTTTTTATGGCTTTAAACGCGTTTTCTCCTCGAGAGAAACATGATTTCACTAAAAACGTTATAGTTTAAACATGCCTGTTTTACATGTGCGCAAACACTCAGAGCCTTAAGATAGGGGTTTCACCAATGTGTTTTTTGGTGAGAAACCTTCTATTTCAAGGTTCTGTGCCTTTTTATGACAAGTACAATATGTATTTATAGTGTTTCTGTTGAAATCCCTGCTTTTAATGCATTTTCTCACAGAAAACGAGTCTCTCGCCATGGGAACATGGCTTTTTTGAAAAAGCATATTCTCGTCGAGAAATCGTGTTTTAAACAATAAAAACGACTCCCGGCCTTATTTAGTTCACATTTGTACTTTTGGTAAGCTAACCCGTATTCATAACGCACTAAACCTTTTTATCGCGTTAAACGCCTTTTCTCGACGAGAAAAGCACAATTTCATCAAAAACAAACAAAACAAGAAAAATGAATCTATTCAACAAGTCTACAACACGTCCTTAAGAGTTACATGATTTCACCCAATGTCAATATGTAATTTGTCCAGTTCTGATCATTTTTTAGGTTGTTGGTAGCTTGGTCCAATGTCAAAACACAGTGAAATCTTTTTATGGCTTTAAACGCGTTTTCTCCTCGAGAGAAACATGATTTCACTAAAAACGTCATATTTTAAACATGCCTGTTGTACATGTGCGCAAACACTCAGAGCCTTAAGATAGGGGTTTCACCAATGTGTTTTTTGGTGAGAAACCTTCTATTTCAAGGTTCTGTACGTTTTCAGACAAGTACAATATGTATTTATAGTGTTTCTGATGAAATCCCTCCTTTTAATGCATTTTCTCACAGAAAACGAGTCTCTCGCCATGGGAACATGGCTTTTTAAAAAAAGCATATTCTCGTCGAGAAATCGTGTTTTAAACAATAAAAACGACTCACGGCCTTATTTAGTTCACATTTGTACTTTTGGTAAGCTAACCCGTATTCATAACGCACTAAAGCTTTTTATCGCGTTAAACGCCTTTTCTCGACGAGAAAAGCACAATTTCATCAAAAACAAACAAAACAAGAAAAATGAATCTATTCAACAAGTCTACAACACGTCCTTAAGAGGTACATGATTTCACCCAATGTCAATGTGTAATTTCTCCAGTTCTGATCATTTTTTAGGTTGTTGGTAGCTTGGTCCAATGTCAAAACACAGTGAAATCTTTTTATGGCTTTAAACGCGTTTTCTCCTCGAGAGAAACATGATTTCACTAAAAACGTCATATTTTAAACATGCCTGTTGTACATGTGCGCAAACACTCAGAGCCTTAAGATAGGGGTTTCACCAATGTGTTTTTTGGTGAGAAACCTTCTATTTCAAGGTTCTGTGCGTTTTCAGACAAGTACAATATGTATTTATAGTGTTTCTGATGAAATCCCTCCTTTTAATGCATTTTCTCACAGAAAACGAGTCTCTCGCCATGGGAACATGGCTTTTTTGAAAAAGCATATTCTGGTCGAGAAATCGTGTTTTAAACAATAAAAACGACTCACGGCCTTATTTAGTTCACATTTGTACTTTTGGTAAGCTAGCCCGTATTCATAACGCACTAAAACTTTTTATCGCGTTAAACGCCTTTTCTCGACGAGAAAAGCACAATTTCATCAAAAACAAACAAAACAAGAAAAATGAATCTATTCAACAAGTCTACAACACGTCCTTAAGAGGTACATGATTTCACCCAATGTCAATGTGTAATTTCTCCAGTTCTGATCATTTTTTAGGTTGTTGGTAGCTTGGTCCAATGTCAAAACACAGTGAAATCTTTTTATGGCTTTAAACGCGTTTTCTCCTCGAGAGAAACATGATTTCACTAAAAACGTCATATTTTAAACATGCCTGTTGTACATGTGCGCAAACACTCAGAGCCTTAAGATAGGGGTTTCACCAATGTGTTTTTTGGTGAGAAACCTTCTATTTCAAGGTTCTGTGCGTTTTCAGACAAGTACAATATGTATTTATAGTGTTTCTGATGAAATCCCTCCTTTTAATGCATTTTCTCACAGAAAACGAGTCTCTCGCCATGGGAACATGGCTTTTTAAAAAAAGCATATTCTCGTCGAGAAATCGTCTTTTAAACAATAAAAACGACTCCCGGCCTTATTTAGTTCACATTTGTACTTTTGGTAAGCTAGCCCGTATTCATAACGCACTAAAGCTTTTTATCGCGTTAAACGCCTTTTCTCGACGAGAAAAGCACAATTTCATCAAAAACAAACAAAACAAGAAAAATGAATGTATTCAACAAGTCTACAACACGTCCTTAAGAGTTACATGATTTCACCCAATGTCAATATGTAATTTGTCCAGTTCTGATCATTTTTTAGGTTGTTGGTAGCTTGGTCCAATGTCAAAACACAGTGAAATCTTTTTATGGCTTTAAACGCGTTTTCTCCTCGAGAGAAACATGATTTCACTAAAAACGTCATATTTTAAACATGCCTGTTGTACATGTGCGCAAACACTCAGAGCCTTAAGATAGGGGTTTCACCAATGTGTTTTTTGGTGAGAAACCTTCTATTTCAAGGTTCTGTACGTTTTCAGACAAGTACAATATGTATTTATAGTGTTTCTGATGAAATCCCTCCTTTTAATGCATTTTCTCACAGAAAACGAGTCTCTCGCCATGGGAACATGGCTTTTTAAAAAAAGCATATTCTCGTCGAGAAATCGTATTTTAAACAATAAAAACGACTCCCGGCCTTATTTAGTTCACATTTGTACTTTTGGTAAGCTAGCCCGTATTCATAACGCACTAAAGCTTTTTATCGCGTTAAACGCCTTTTCTCGACGAGAAAAGCACAATTTCATCAAAAACAAACAAAACAAGAAAAATGAATGTATTCAACAAGTCTACAACACGTCCTTAAGAGGGAAATGATTTCACCCAATGTCAATGTGTAATTTGTCCAGTTCTGATCATTTTTTAGGTTGTTGGTAGCTTGGTCCAATGTCAAAACACAGTGAAATCTTTTTATGGCTTTAAACGCGTTTTCTCCTCGAGAGAAACATGATTTCACTAAAAACGTTATAGTTTAAACATGCCTGTTGTACATGTGCGCAAACACTCAGAGCCTTAAGATAGGGGTTTCACCAATGTGTTTTTTGGTGAGAAACCTTCTATTTCAAGGTTCTGTGCGTTTTCAGACAAGTACAATATGTATTTATAGTGTTTCTGATGAAATCCCTCCTTTTAATGCATTTTCTCACAGAAAACGAGTCTCTCGCCATGGGAACATGGCTTTTTTGAAAAAGCATATTCTGGTCGAGAAATCGTGTTTTAAACAATAAAAACGACTCACGGCCTTATTTAGTTCACATTTGTACTTTTGGTAAGCTAGCCCGTATTCATAACGCACTAAACCTTTTTATCGCGTTAAACGCCTTTTCTCGACGAGAAAAGCACAATTTCATCAAAAACAAACAAAACAAGAAAAATGAATCTATTCAACAAGTCTACAACACGTCCTTAAGAGGTACATGATTTCACCCAATGTCAATGTGTAATTTCTCCAGTTCTGATCATTTTTTAGGTTGTTGGTAGCTTGGTCCAATGTCAAAACACAGTGAAATCTTTTTATGGCTTTAAACGCGTTTTCTCCTCGAGAGAAACATGATTTCACTAAAAACGTCATATTTTAAACATGCCTGTTGTACATGTGCGCAAACACTCAGAGCCTTAAGATAGGGGTTTCACCAATGTGTTTTTTGGTGAGAAACCTTCTATTTCAAGGTTCTGTGCGTTTTCAGACAAGTACAATATGTATTTATAGTGTTTCTGATGAAATCCCTCCTTTTAATGCATTTTCTCACAGAAAACGAGTCTCTCGCCATGGGAACATGGCTTTTTTGAAAAAGCATATTCTGGTCGAGAAATCGTGTTTTAAACAATAAAAACGACTCACGGCCTTATTTAGTTCACATTTGTACTTTTGGTAAGCTAGCCCGTATTCATAACGCACTAAAACTTTTTATCGCGTTAAACGCCTTTTCTCGACGAGAAAAGCACAATTTCATCAAAAACAAACAAAACAAGAAAAATGAATCTATTCAACAAGTCTACAACACGTCCTTAAGAGGTACATGATTTCACCCAATGTCAATGTGTAATTTCTCCAGTTCTGATCATTTTTTAGGTTGTTGGTAGCTTGGTCCAATGTCAAAACACAGTGAAATCTTTTTATGGCTTTAAACGCGTTTTCTCCTCGAGAGAAACATGATTTCACTAAAAACGTCATATTTTAAACATGCCTGTTGTACATGTGCGCAAACACTCAGAGCCTTAAGATAGGGGTTTCACCAATGTGTTTTTTGGTGAGAAACCTTCTATTTCAAGGTTCTGTACGTTTTCAGACAAGTACAATATGTATTTATAGTGTTTCTGATGAAATCCCTCCTTTTAATGCATTTTCTCACAGAAAACGAGTCTCTCGCCATGGGAACATGGCTTTTTAAAAAAAGCATATTCTCGTCGAGAAATCGTATTTTAAACAATAAAAACGACTCCCGGCCTTATTTAGTTCACATTTGTACTTTTGGTAAGCTAGCCCGTATTCATAACGCACTAAAGCTTTTTATCGCGTTAAACGCCTTTTCTCGACGAGAAAAGCACAATTTCATCAAAAACAAACAAAACAAGAAAAATGAATGTATTCAACAAGTCTACAACACGTCCTTAAGAGGGAAATGATTTCACCCAATGTCAATGTGTAATTTGTCCAGTTCTGATCATTTTTTAGGTTGTTGGTAGCTTGGTCCAATGTCAAAACACAGTGAAATCTTTTTATGGCTTTAAACGCGTTTTCTCCTCGAGAGAAACATGATTTCACTAAAAACGTTATAGTTTAAACATGCCTGTTGTACATGTGCGCAAACACTCAGAGCCTTAAGATAGGGGTTTCACCAATGTGTTTTTTGGTGAGAAACCTTCTATTTCAAGGTTCTGTGCGTTTTCAGACAAGTACAATATGTATTTATAGTGTTTCTGATGAAATCCCTCCTTTTAATGCATTTTCTCACAGAAAACGAGTCTCTCGCCATGGGAACATGGCTTTTTTGAAAAAGCATATTCTGGTCGAGAAATCGTGTTTTAAACAATAAAAACGACTCACGGCCTTATTTAGTTCACATTTGTACTTTTGGTAAGCTAGCCCGTATTCATAACGCACTAAACCTTTTTATCGCGTTAAACGCCTTTTCTCGACGAGAAAAGCACAATTTCATCAAAAACAAACAAAACAAGAAAAATGAATCTATTCAACAAGTCTACAACACGTCCTTAAGAGGTACATGATTTCACCCAATGTCAATGTGTAATTTCTCCAGTTCTGATCATTTTTTAGGTTGTTGGTAGCTTGGTCCAATGTCAAAACACAGTGAAATCTTTTTATGGCTTTAAACGCGTTTTCTCCTCGAGAGAAACATGATTTCACTAAAAACGTCATATTTTAAACATGCCTGTTGTACATGTGCGCAAACACTCAGAGCCTTAAGATAGGGGTTTCACCAATGTGTTTTTTGGTGAGAAACCTTCTATTTCAAGGTTCTGTGCGTTTTCAGACAAGTACAATATGTATTTATAGTGTTTCTGATGAAATCCCTCCTTTTAATGCATTTTCTCACAGAAAACGAGTCTCTCGCCATGGGAACATGGCTTTTTTGAAAAAGCATATTCTGGTCGAGAAATCGTGTTTTAAACAATAAAAACGACTCACGGCCTTATTTAGTTCACATTTGTACTTTTGGTAAGCTAGCCCGTATTCATAACGCACTAAAACTTTTTATCGCGTTAAACGCCTTTTCTCGACGAGAAAAGCACAATTTCATCAAAAACAAACAAAACAAGAAAAATGAATCTATTCAACAAGTCTACAACACGTCCTTAAGAGGTACATGATTTCACCCAATGTCAATGTGTAATTTCTCCAGTTCTGATCATTTTTTAGGTTGTTGGTAGCTTGGTCCAATGTCAAAACACAGTGAAATCTTTTTATGGCTTTAAACGCGTTTTCTCCTCGAGAGAAACATGATTTCACTAAAAACGTCATATTTTAAACATGCCTGTTGTACATGTGCGCAAACACTCAGAGCCTTAAGATAGGGGTTTCACCAATGTGTTTTTTGGTGAGAAACCTTCTATTTCAAGGTTCTGTGCGTTTTCAGACAAGTACAATATGTATTTATAGTGTTTCTGATGAAATCCCTCCTTTTAATGCATTTTCTCACAGAAAACGAGTCTCTCGCCATGGGAACATGGCTTTTTAAAAAAAGCATATTCTCGTCGAGAAATCGTCTTTTAAACAATAAAAACGACTCCCGGCCTTATTTAGTTCACATTTGTACTTTTGGTAAGCTAGCCCGTATTCATAACGCACTAAAGCTTTTTATCGCGTTAAACGCCTTTTCTCGACGAGAAAAGCACAATTTCATCAAAAACAAACAAAACAAGAAAAATGAATGTATTCAACAAGTCTACAACACGTCCTTAAGAGGGAAATGATTTCACCCAATGTCAATGTGTAATTTGTCCAGTTCTGATCATTTTTTAGGTTGTTGGTAGCTTGGTCCAATGTCAAAACACAGTGAAATCTTTTTATGGCTTTAAACGCGTTTTCTCCTCGAGAGAAACATGATTTCACTAAAAACGTTATAGTTTAAACATGCCTGTTTTACATGTGCGCAAACACTCAGAGCCTTAAGATAGGGGTTTCACCAATGTGTTTTTTGGTGAGAAACCTTCTATTTCAAGGTTCTGTGCCTTTTTATGACAAGTACAATATGTATTTATAGTGTTTCTGTTGAAATCCCTGCTTTTAATGCATTTTCTCACAGAAAACGAGTCTCTCGCCATGGGAACATGGCTTTTTTGAAAAAGCATATTCTCGTCGAGAAATCGTGTTTTAAACAATAAAAACGACTCCCGGCCTTATTTAGTTCACATTTGTACTTTTGGTAAGCTAACCCGTATTCATAACGCACTAAACCTTTTTATCGCGTTAAACGCCTTTTCTCGACGAGAAAAGCACAATTTCATCAAAAACAAACAAAACAAGAAAAATGAATCTATTCAACAAGTCTACAACACGTCCTTAAGAGTTACATGATTTCACCCAATGTCAATATGTAATTTGTCCAGTTCTGATCATTTTTTAGGTTGTTGGTAGCTTGGTCCAATGTCAAAACACAGTGAAATCTTTTTATGGCTTTAAACGCGTTTTCTCCTCGAGAGAAACATGATTTCACTAAAAACGTCATATTTTAAACATGCCTGTTGTACATGTGCGCAAACACTCAGAGCCTTAAGATAGGGGTTTCACCAATGTGTTTTTTGGTGAGAAACCTTCTATTTCAAGGTTCTGTACGTTTTCAGACAAGTACAATATGTATTTATAGTGTTTCTGATGAAATCCCTCCTTTTAATGCATTTTCTCACAGAAAACGAGTCTCTCGCCATGGGAACATGGCTTTTTAAAAAAAGCATATTCTCGTCGAGAAATCGTGTTTTAAACAATAAAAACGACTCACGGCCTTATTTAGTTCACATTTGTACTTTTGGTAAGCTAGCCCGTATTCATAACGCACTAAAGCTTTTTATCGCGTTAAACGCCTTTTCTCGACGAGAAAAGCACAATTTCATCAAAAACAAACAAAACAAGAAAAATGAATGTATTCAACAAGTCTACAACACGTCCTTAAGAGGGAAATGATTTCACCCAATGTCAATGTGTAATTTGTCCAGTTCTGATCATTTTTTAGGTTGTTGGTAGCTTGGTCCAATGTCAAAACACAGTGAAATCTTTTTATGGCTTTAAACGCGTTTTCTCCTCGAGAGAAACATGATTTCACTAAAAACGTTATAGTTTAAACATGCCTGTTGTACATGTGCGCAAACACTCAGAGCCTTAAGATAGGGGTTTCACCAATGTGTTTTTTGGTGAGAAACCTTCTATTTCAAGGTTCTGTGCGTTTTCAGACAAGTACAATATGTATTTATAGTGTTTCTGATGAAATCCCTCCTTTTAATGCATTTTCTCACAGAAAACGAGTCTCTCGCCATGGGAACATGGCTTTTTTGAAAAAGCATATTCTGGTCGAGAAATCGTGTTTTAAACAATAAAAACGACTCACGGCCTTATTTAGTTCACATTTGTACTTTTGGTAAGCTAGCCCGTATTCATAACGCACTAAAACTTTTTATCGCGTTAAACGCCTTTTCTCGACGAGAAAAGCACAATTTCATCAAAAACAAACAAAACAAGAAAAATGAATCTATTCAACAAGTCTACAACACGTCCTTAAGAGTTACATGATTTCACCCAATGTCAATATGTAATTTGTCCAGTTCTGATCATTTTTTAGGTTGTTGGTAGCTTGGTCCAATGTCAAAACACAGTGATATCTTTTTATGGCTTTAAACGCGTTTTCTCCTCGAGAGAAACATGATTTCACTAAAAACGTTATAGTTTAAACATGCCTGTTGTACATGTGCTCAAACACTCAGAGCCTTAAGATAGGGGTTTCACCAATGTGTTTTTTGGTGAGAAACCTTCTATTTCAAGGTTCTGTGCGTTTTCCGACAAGTACAATATGTATTTATAGTGTTTCTGATGAAATCCCTCCTTTTAATGCATTTTCTCACAGAAAACGAGTCTCTCGCCATGGGAACATGGCTTTTTTGAAAAAGCATATTCTCGTCGAGAAATCGTGTTTTAAGCAATAAAAACGACTCCCGGCCTTATTTAGTTCACATTTGTACTTTTGGTAAGCTAGCCCGTATTCATAACGCACTAAAGCTTTTTATCGCGTTAAACGCCTTTTCTCGACGAGAAAAGCACAATTTCATCAAAAACAAACAAAACAAGAAAAATGAATCTATTCAACAAGTCTGCAACACGTCCTTGAGAGTTACATGATTTCACCCAATGTCAATGTGTAATTTCTCCAGTTCTGATCATTTTTTAGGTTGTTGGTAGCTTGGTCAATGCCAAAACACAGTGAGATCTTTTTATGGCTTTAAACGCGTTTTCTCCTCGAGAGAAACATGATTTCACTAAAAACGTTATAGGTTAAACATGCCTGTTGTACATGTGCGCAAACACTCAGAGCCTTAAGATAGGGGTTTCACCAATGTGTTTTTTGGTGAGAAACCTTCTATTTCAAGGTTCTGTGGGTTTTCAGACAAGTACAATATGTATTTATAGTGTTTCTGATGAAATCCCTCCTTTTAATGCATTTTCTCACAGAAAACGAGTCTCTCGCCATGGGAACATGGCTTTTTTGAAAAAAAATATTCTCGTCGAGAAATCGTGTTTTAAACAATAAAAACGACTCCCGGCCTTATTTAGTTCACATTTGTACTTTTGGTAAGCTAGCCCGTATTCATAACGCACTAAACCTTTTTATCGCGTTAAACGCCTTTTCTCGACGAGAAAAGCACAATTTCATCAAAAACAAACAAAACAAGAAAAATGAATCTATTCAACAAGTCTACAACACGTCCTTAAGAGTTACGTGATTTCACCCAATGTCAATGTGTAATTTCTCCAGTTCTGATCATTTTTTAGGTTGTTGGTAGCTTGGTCCAATGTCAAAACACAGTGAAATCTTTTTATGGCTTTAAACGCGTTTTCTCCTCGAGAGAAACATGATTTCACTAAAAACGTTATAGTTTAAACATGCCTGTTTGTACATGTGTGCAAACACTCAGAGCCTTAAGATAGGGGTTTCACCAATGTGTTTTTTGGTGAGAAACCTTCTATTTCAAGGTTCTGTGCGTTTTCAGACAAGTACAATATGTATTTATAGTGTTTCTGATGAAATCCCTCCTTTTAATGCATTTTCTCACAGAAAACGAGTCTCTCGCCATGGGAACATGGCTTTTTGAAAAAGCATATTCTCGTCGAGAAATCGTGTTTTAAACAATAAAAACGACTCCCGGCCTTATTTAGTTCACATTTGTACTTTTGGTAAGCTAGCCCGTATTCATAACGCACTAAAGCTTTTTATCGCGTTAAACGCCTTTTCTCGACGAGAAAAGCACAATTTCATCAAAAACAAACAAAACAAGAAAAATGAATGTATTCAACAAGTCTACAACACGTCCTTAAGAGGGAAATGATTTCACCCAATGTCAATGTGTAATTTGTCCAGTTCTGATCATTTTTTAGGTTGTTGGTAGCTTGGTCCAATGTCAAAACACAGTGAAATCTTTTTATGGCTTTAAACGCGTTTTCTCCTCGAGAGAAACATGATTTCACTAAAAACGTTATAGTTTAAACATGCCTGTTTTACATGTGCGCAAACACTCAGAGCCTTAAGATAGGGGTTTCACCAATGTGTTTTTTGGTGAGAAACCTTCTATTTCAAGGTTCTGTGCCTTTTTATGACAAGTACAATATGTATTTATAGTGTTTCTGTTGAAATCCCTGCTTTTAATGCATTTTCTCACAGAAAACGAGTCTCTCGCCATGGGAACATGGCTTTTTTGAAAAAGCATATTCTCGTCGAGAAATCGTGTTTTAAACAATAAAAACGACTCCCGGCCTTATTTAGTTCACATTTGTACTTTTGGTAAGCTAACCCGTATTCATAACGCACTAAACCTTTTTATCGCGTTAAACGCCTTTTCTCGACGAGAAAAGCACAATTTCATCAAAAACAAACAAAACAAGAAAAATGAATCTATTCAACAAGTCTACAACACGTCCTTAAGAGTTACATGATTTCACCCAATGTCAATATGTAATTTGTCCAGTTCTGATCATTTTTTAGGTTGTTGGTAGCTTGGTCCAATGTCAAAACACAGTGAAATCTTTTTATGGCTTTAAACGCGTTTTCTCCTCGAGAGAAACATGATTTCACTAAAAACGTCATATTTTAAACATGCCTGTTGTACATGTGCGCAAACACTCAGAGCCTTAAGATAGGGGTTTCACCAATGTGTTTTTTGGTGAGAAACCTTCTATTTCAAGGTTCTGTACGTTTTCAGACAAGTACAATATGTATTTATAGTGTTTCTGATGAAATCCCTCCTTTTAATGCATTTTCTCACAGAAAACGAGTCTCTCGCCATGGGAACATGGCTTTTTAAAAAAAGCATATTCTCGTCGAGAAATCGTGTTTTAAACAATAAAAACGACTCACGGCCTTATTTAGTTCACATTTGTACTTTTGGTAAGCTAGCCCGTATTCATAACGCACTAAAGCTTTTTATCGCGTTAAACGCCTTTTCTCGACGAGAAAAGCACAATTTCATCAAAAACAAACAAAACAAGAAAAATGAATGTATTCAACAAGTCTACAACACGTCCTTAAGAGGGAAATGATTTCACCCAATGTCAATGTGTAATTTGTCCAGTTCTGATCATTTTTTAGGTTGTTGGTAGCTTGGTCCAATGTCAAAACACAGTGAAATCTTTTTATGGCTTTAAACGCGTTTTCTCCTCGAGAGAAACATGATTTCACTAAAAACGTTATAGTTTAAACATGCCTGTTGTACATGTGCGCAAACACTCAGAGCCTTAAGATAGGGGTTTCACCAATGTGTTTTTTGGTGAGAAACCTTCTATTTCAAGGTTCTGTGCGTTTTCAGACAAGTACAATATGTATTTATAGTGTTTCTGATGAAATCCCTCCTTTTAATGCATTTTCTCACAGAAAACGAGTCTCTCGCCATGGGAACATGGCTTTTTTGAAAAAGCATATTCTGGTCGAGAAATCGTGTTTTAAACAATAAAAACGACTCACGGCCTTATTTAGTTCACATTTGTACTTTTGGTAAGCTAGCCCGTATTCATAACGCACTAAAGCTTTTTATCGCGTTAAACGCCTTTTCTCGACGAGAAAAGCACAATTTCATCAAAAACAAACAAAACAAGAAAAATGAATGTATTCAACAAGTCTACAACACGTCCTTAAGAGGGAAATGATTTCACCCAATGTCAATGTGTAATTTGTCCAGTTCTGATCATTTTTTAGGTTGTTGGTAGCTTGGTCCAATGTCAAAACACAGTGAAATCTTTTTATGGCTTTAAACGCGTTTTCTCCTCGAGAGAAACATGATTTCACTAAAAACGTTATAGTTTAAACATGCCTGTTGTACATGTGCGCAAACACTCAGAGCCTTAAGATAGGGGTTTCACCAATGTGTTTTTTGGTGAGAAACCTTCTATTTCAAGGTTCTGTGCGTTTTCAGACAAGTACAATATGTATTTATAGTGTTTCTGATGAAATCCCTCCTTTTAATGCATTTTCTCACAGAAAACGAGTCTCTCGCCATGGGAACATGGCTTTTTTGAAAAAGAATATTCTGGTCAAGAAATCGTGTTTTAAACAATAAAAACGACTCACGGCCTTATTTAGTTCACATTTGTACTTTTGGTAAGCTAGCCCGTATTCATAACGCACTAAAGCTTTTTATCGCGTTAAACGCCTTTTCTCGACGAGAAAAGCACAATTTCATCAAAAACAAACAAAACAAGAAAAATGAATCTATTCAACAAGTCTACAACACGTCCTTAAGAGGTACATGATTTCACCCAATGTCAATGTGTAATTTCTCCAGTTCTGATCATTTTTTAGGTTGTTGGTAGCTTGGTCCAATGTCAAAACACAGTGAAATCTTTTTATGGCTTTAAACGCGTTTTCTCCTCGAGAGAAACATGATTTCACTAAAAACGTCATATTTTAAACATGCCTGTTGTACATGTGCGCAAACACTCAGAGCCTTAAGATAGGGGTTTCACCAATGTGTTTTTTGGTGAGAAACCTTCTATTTCAAGGTTCTGTGCGTTTTCAGACAAGTACAATATGTATTTATAGTGTTTCTGATGAAATCCCTCCTTTTAATGCATTTTCTCACAGAAAACGAGTCTCTCGCCATGGGAACATGGCTTTTTTGAAAAAGCATATTCTGGTCGAGAAATCGTGTTTTAAACAATAAAAACGACTCACGGCCTTATTTAGTTCACATTTGTACTTTTGGTAAGCTAGCCCGTATTCATAACGCACTAAAACTTTTTATCGCGTTAAACGCCTTTTCTCGACGAGAAAAGCACAATTTCATCAAAAACAAACAAAACAAGAAAAATGAATCTATTCAACAAGTCTACAACACGTCCTTAAGAGGTACATGATTTCACCCAATGTCAATGTGTAATTTCTCCAGTTCTGATCATTTTTTAGGTTGTTGGTAGCTTGGTCCAATGTCAAAACACAGTGAAATCTTTTTATGGCTTTAAACGCGTTTTCTCCTCGAGAGAAACATGATTTCACTAAAAACGTCATATTTTAAACATGCCTGTTGTACATGTGCGCAAACACTCAGAGCCTTAAGATAGGGGTTTCACCAATGTGTTTTTTGGTGAGAAACCTTCTATTTCAAGGTTCTGTGCGTTTTCAGACAAGTACAATATGTATTTATAGTGTTTCTGATGAAATCCCTCCTTTTAATGCATTTTCTCACAGAAAACGAGTCTCTCGCCATGGGAACATGGCTTTTTAAAAAAAGCATATTCTCGTCGAGAAATCGTCTTTTAAACAATAAAAACGACTCCCGGCCTTATTTAGTTCACATTTGTACTTTTGGTAAGCTAGCCCGTATTCATAACGCACTAAAGCTTTTTATCGCGTTAAACGCCTTTTCTCGACGAGAAAAGCACAATTTCATCAAAAACAAACAAAACAAGAAAAATGAATGTATTCAACAAGTCTACAACACGTCCTTAAGAGGGAAATGATTTCACCCAATGTCAATGTGTAATTTGTCCAGTTCTGATCATTTTTTAGGTTGTTGGTAGCTTGGTCCAATGTCAAAACACAGTGAAATCTTTTTATGGCTTTAAACGCGTTTTCTCCTCGAGAGAAACATGATTTCACTAAAAACGTTATAGTTTAAACATGCCTGTTTTACATGTGCGCAAACACTCAGAGCCTTAAGATAGGGGTTTCACCAATGTGTTTTTTGGTGAGAAACCTTCTATTTCAAGGTTCTGTGCCTTTTTATGACAAGTACAATATGTATTTATAGTGTTTCTGTTGAAATCCCTGCTTTTAATGCATTTTCTCACAGAAAACGAGTCTCTCGCCATGGGAACATGGCTTTTTTGAAAAAGCATATTCTCGTCGAGAAATCGTGTTTTAAACAATAAAAACGACTCCCGGCCTTATTTAGTTCACATTTGTACTTTTGGTAAGCTAACCCGTATTCATAACGCACTAAACCTTTTTATCGCGTTAAACGCCTTTTCTCGACGAGAAAAGCACAATTTCATCAAAAACAAACAAAACAAGAAAAATGAATCTATTCAACAAGTCTACAACACGTCCTTAAGAGTTACATGATTTCACCCAATGTCAATATGTAATTTGTCCAGTTCTGATCATTTTTTAGGTTGTTGGTAGCTTGGTCCAATGTCAAAACACAGTGAAATCTTTTTATGGCTTTAAACGCGTTTTCTCCTCGAGAGAAACATGATTTCACTAAAAACGTCATATTTTAAACATGCCTGTTGTACATGTGCGCAAACACTCAGAGCCTTAAGATAGGGGTTTCACCAATGTGTTTTTTGGTGAGAAACCTTCTATTTCAAGGTTCTGTACGTTTTCAGACAAGTACAATATGTATTTATAGTGTTTCTGATGAAATCCCTCCTTTTAATGCATTTTCTCACAGAAAACGAGTCTCTCGCCATGGGAACATGGCTTTTTAAAAAAAGCATATTCTCGTCGAGAAATCGTGTTTTAAACAATAAAAACGACTCACGGCCTTATTTAGTTCACATTTGTACTTTTGGTAAGCTAGCCCGTATTCATAACGCACTAAAGCTTTTTATCGCGTTAAACGCCTTTTCTCGACGAGAAAAGCACAATTTCATCAAAAACAAACAAAACAAGAAAAATGAATGTATTCAACAAGTCTACAACACGTCCTTAAGAGGGAAATGATTTCACCCAATGTCAATGTGTAATTTGTCCAGTTCTGATCATTTTTTAGGTTGTTGGTAGCTTGGTCCAATGTCAAAACACAGTGAAATCTTTTTATGGCTTTAAACGCGTTTTCTCCTCGAGAGAAACATGATTTCACTAAAAACGTTATAGTTTAAACATGCCTGTTGTACATGTGCGCAAACACTCAGAGCCTTAAGATAGGGGTTTCACCAATGTGTTTTTTGGTGAGAAACCTTCTATTTCAAGGTTCTGTGCGTTTTCAGACAAGTACAATATGTATTTATAGTGTTTCTGATGAAATCCCTCCTTTTAATGCATTTTCTCACAGAAAACGAGTCTCTCGCCATGGGAACATGGCTTTTTTGAAAAAGCATATTCTGGTCGAGAAATCGTGTTTTAAACAATAAAAACGACTCACGGCCTTATTTAGTTCACATTTGTACTTTTGGTAAGCTAGCCCGTATTCATAACGCACTAAAGCTTTTTATCGCGTTAAACGCCTTTTCTCGACGAGAAAAGCACAATTTCATCAAAAACAAACAAAACAAGAAAAATGAATCTATTCAACAAGTCTACAACACGTCCTTAAGAGGTACATGATTTCACCCAATGTCAATGTGTAATTTCTCCAGTTCTGATCATTTTTTAGGTTGTTGGTAGCTTGGTCCAATGTCAAAACACAGTGAAATCTTTTTATGGCTTTAAACGCGTTTTCTCCTCGAGAGAAACATGATTTCACTAAAAACGTCATATTTTAAACATGCCTGTTGTACATGTGCGCAAACACTCAGAGCCTTAAGATAGGGGTTTCACCAATGTGTTTTTTGGTGAGAAACCTTCTATTTCAAGGTTCTGTGCGTTTTCAGACAAGTACAATATGTATTTATAGTGTTTCTGATGAAATCCCTCCTTTTAATGCATTTTCTCACAGAAAACGAGTCTCTCGCCATGGGAACATGGCTTTTTTGAAAAAGCATATTCTGGTCGAGAAATCGTGTTTTAAACAATAAAAACGACTTACGGCCTTATTTAGTTCACATTTGTACTTTTGGTAAGCTAGCCCGTATTCATAACGCACTAAAACTTTTTATCGCGTTAAACGCCTTTTCTCGACGAGAAAAGCACAATTTCATCAAAAACAAACAAAACAAGAAAAATGAATCTATTCAGCAAGTCTACAACACGTCCTTAAGAGTTACATGATTTCACCCAATGTCAATATGTAATTTGTCCAGTTCTGATCATTTTTTAGGTTGTTGGTAGCTTGGTCCAATGTCAAAACACAGTGATATCTTTTTATGGCTTTAAACGCGTTTTCTCCTCGAGAGAAACATGATTTCACTAAAAACGTTATAGTTTAAACATGCCTGTTGTACATGTGCTCAAACACTCAGAGCCTTAAGATAGGGGTTTCACCAATGTGTTTTTTGGTGAGAAACCTTCTATTTCAAGGTTCTGTGCGTTTTCCGACAAGTACAATATGTATTTATAGTGTTTCTGATGAAATCCCTCCTTTTAATGCATTTTCTCACAGAAAACGAGTCTCTCGCCATGGGAACATGGCTTTTTTGAAAAAGCATATTCTCGTCGAGAAATCGTGTTTTAAGCAATAAAAACGACTCCCGGCCTTATTTAGTTCACATTTGTACTTTTGGTAAGCTAGCCCGTATTCATAACGCACTAAAGCTTTTTATCGCGTTAAACGCCTTTTCTCGACGAGAAAAGCACAATTTCATCAAAAACAAACAAAACAAGAAAAATGAATCTATTCAACAAGTCTGCAACACGTCCTTGAGAGTTACATGATTTCACCCAATGTCAATGTGTAATTTCTCCAGTTCTGATCATTTTTTAGGTTGTTGGTAGCTTGGTCAATGCCAAAACACAGTGAGATCTTTTTATGGCTTTAAACGCGTTTTCTCCTCGAGAGAAACATGATTTCACTAAAAACGTTATAGGTTAAACATGCCTGTTGTACATGTGCGCAAACACTCAGAGCCTTAAGATAGGGGTTTCACCAATGTGTTTTTTGGTGAGAAACCTTCTATTTCAAGGTTCTGTGGGTTTTCAGACAAGTACAATATGTATTTATAGTGTTTCTGATGAAATCCCTCCTTTTAATGCATTTTCTCACAGAAAACGAGTCTCTCGCCATGGGAACATGGCTTTTTTGAAAAAAAATATTCTCGTCGAGAAATCGTGTTTTAAACAATAAAAACGACTCCCGGCCTTATTTAGTTCACATTTGTACTTTTGGTAAGCTAGCCCGTATTCATAACGCACTAAAGCTTTTTATCGCGTTAAACGCCTTTTCTCGACGAGAAAAGCACAATTTCATCAAAAACAAACAAAACAAGAAAAATGAATCTATTCAACAAGTCTACAACACGTCCTTAAGAGTTACGTGATTTCACCCAATGTCAATGTGTAATTTCTCCAGTTCTGATCATTTTTTAGGTTGTTGGTAGCTTGGTCCAATGTCAAAACACAGTGAAATCTTTTTATGGCTTTAAACGCGTTTTCTCCTCGAGAGAAACATGATTTCACTAAAAACGTTATAGTTTAAACATGCCTGTTTGTACATGTGTGCAAACACTCAGAGCCTTAAGATAGGGGTTTCACCAATGTGTTTTTTGGTGAGAAACCTTCTATTTCAAGGTTCTGTGCGTTTTCAGACAAGTACAATATGTATTTATAGTGTTTCTGATGAAATCCCTCCTTTTAATGCATTTTCTCACAGAAAACGAGTCTCTCGCCATGGGAACATGGCTTTTTGAAAAAGCATATTCTCGTCGAGAAATCGTGTTTTAAACAATAAAAACGACTCCCGGCCTTATTTAGTTCACATTTGTACTTTTGGTAAGCTAGCCCGTATTCATAACGCACTAAACCTTTTTATCGCGTTAAACGCCTTTTCTTGACGAGAAAAGCACAATTTCATCAAAAACAAACAAAACAAGAAAAATGAATCTATTCAACAAGTCTACAACACGTCCTTAAGTGTTACATGATTTCACCCAATGTCAATGTGTAATTTCTCCAGTTCTGATCATTTTTTAGGTTGTTGGTAGCTTGGTCCAATGTCAAAACACAGTGAAATCTTTTTATGGCTTTAAACGCGTTTTCTCCTCGAGAGAAACATGATTTCACTAAAAACGTTATAGTTTAAACATGCCTGTTTGTACATGTGTGCAAACACTCAGAGCCTTAAGATAGGGGTTTCACCAATGTGTTTTTTGGTGAGAAACCTTCTATTTCAAGGTTCTGTGCGTTTTCACACAAGTACAATATGTATTTATAGTGTTTCTGATGAAATCCCTCCTTTTAATGCATTTTCTCACAGAAAACGAGTCTCTCGCCATGGGAACATGGCTTTTTGAAAAGCATATTCTCGTCGAGAAATCGTGTTTTAAACAATAAAAACGACTCCCGGCCTTATTTAGTTCACATTTGTACTTTTGGTAAGCTAGCCCGTATTCATAACGCACTAAAACTTTTTATCGCGTTAAACGCCTTTTCTCGACGAGAAAAGCACAATTTCATCAAAAACAAACAAAACAAGAAAAATGAATCTATTCAACAAGTCTACAACACGTCCTTAAGAGTTACATGATTTCACCCAATGTCAATATGTAATTTGTCCAGTTCTGATCATTTTTTAGGTTGTTGGTAGCTTGGTCCAATGTCAAAACACAGTGATATCTTTTTATGGCTTTAAACGCGTTTTCTCCTCGAGAGAAACATGATTTCACTAAAAACGTTATAGTTTAAACATGCCTGTTGTACATGTGCTCAAACACTCAGAGCCTTAAGATAGGGGTTTCACCAATGTGTTTTTTGGTGAGAAACCTTCTATTTCAAGGTTCTGTGCGTTTTCCGACAAGTACAATATGTATTTATAGTGTTTCTGATGAAATCCCTCCTTTTAATGCATTTTCTCACAGAAAACGAGTCTCTCGCCATGGGAACATGGCTTTTTTGAAAAAGCATATTCTCGTCGAGAAATCGTGTTTTAAGCAATAAAAACGACTCCCGGCCTTATTTAGTTCACATTTGTACTTTTGGTAAGCTAGCCCGTATTCATAACGCACTAAAGCTTTTTATCGCGTTAAACGCCTTTTCTCGACGAGAAAAGCACAATTTCATCAAAAACAAACAAAACAAGAAAAATGAATCTATTCAACAAGTCTGCAACACGTCCTTGAGAGTTACATGATTTCACCCAATGTCAATGTGTAATTTCTCCAGTTCTGATCATTTTTTAGGTTGTTGGTAGCTTGGTCAATGCCAAAACACAGTGAGATCTTTTTATGGCTTTAAACGCGTTTTCTCCTCGAGAGAAACATGATTTCACTAAAAACGTTATAGGTTAAACATGCCTGTTGTACATGTGCGCAAACACTCAGAGCCTTAAGATAGGGGTTTCACCAATGTGTTTTTTGGTGAGAAACCTTCTATTTCAAGGTTCTGTGGGTTTTCAGACAAGTACAATATGTATTTATAGTGTTTCTGATGAAATCCCTCCTTTTAATGCATTTTCTCACAGAAAACGAGTCTCTCGCCATGGGAACATGGCTTTTTTGAAAAAAAATATTCTCGTCGAGAAATCGTGTTTTAAACAATAAAAACGACTCCCGGCCTTATTTAGTTCACATTTGTACTTTTGGTAAGCTAGCCCGTATTCATAACGCACTAAAGCTTTTTATCGCGTTAAACGCCTTTTCTCGACGAGAAAAGCACAATTTCATCAAAAACAAACAAAACAAGAAAAATGAATCTATTCAACAAGTCTACAACACGTCCTTAAGAGTTACGTGATTTCACCCAATGTCAATGTGTAATTTCTCCAGTTCTGATCATTTTTTAGGTTGTTGGTAGCTTGGTCCAATGTCAAAACACAGTGAAATCTTTTTATGGCTTTAAACGCGTTTTCTCCTCGAGAGAAACATGATTTCACTAAAAACGTTATAGTTTAAACATGCCTGTTTGTACATGTGTGCAAACACTCAGAGCCTTAAGATAGGGGTTTCACCAATGTGTTTTTTGGTGAGAAACCTTCTATTTCAAGGTTCTGTGCGTTTTCAGACAAGTACAATATGTATTTATAGTGTTTCTGATGAAATCCCTCCTTTTAATGCATTTTCTCACAGAAAACGAGTCTCTCGCCATGGGAACATGGCTTTTTGAAAAAGCATATTCTCGTCGAGAAATCGTGTTTTAAACAATAAAAACGACTCCCGGCCTTATTTAGTTCACATTTGTACTTTTGGTAAGCTAGCCCGTATTCATAACGCACTAAACCTTTTTATCGCGTTAAACGCCTTTTCTTGACGAGAAAAGCACAATTTCATCAAAAACAAACAAAACAAGAAAAATGAATCTATTCAACAAGTCTACAACACGTCCTTAAGTGTTACATGATTTCACCCAATGTCAATGTGTAATTTCTCCAGTTCTGATCATTTTTTAGGTTGTTGGTAGCTTGGTCCAATGTCAAAACACAGTGAAATCTTTTTATGGCTTTAAACGCGTTTTCTCCTCGAGAGAAACATGATTTCACTAAAAACGTTATAGTTTAAACATGCCTGTTGTACATGTGCTCAAACACTCAGAGCCTTAAGATAGGGGTTTCACCAATGTGTTTTTTGGTGAGAAACCTTCTATTTCAAGGTTCTGTGCGTTTTCCGACAAGTACAATATGTATTTATAGTGTTTCTGATGAAATCCCTCCTTTTAATGCATTTTCTCACAGAAAACGAGTCTCTCGCCATGGGAACATGGCTTTTTAAAAAAAGCATATTCTCGTCGAGAAATCGTCTTTTAAACAATAAAAACGACTCCCGGCCTTATTTAGTTCACATTTGTACTTTTGGTAAGCTAGCCCGTATTCATAACGCACTAAAGCTTTTTATCGCGTTAAACGCCTTTTCTCGACGAGAAAAGCACAATTTCATCAAAAACAAACAAAACAAGAAAAATGAATGTATTCAACAAGTCTGCAACACGTCCTTAAGAGTTACATGATTTCACCCAATGTCAATGTGTAATTTGTCCAGTTCTGATCATTTTTTAGGTTGTTGGTAGCTTGGTCCAATGTCAAAACACAGTGAAATCTTTTTATGGCTTTAAACGCGTTTTCTCCTCGAGAGAAACATGATTTCACTAAAAACGTTATAGTTTAAACATGCCTGTTTTACATGTGCGCAAACACTCAGAGCCTTAAGATAGGGGTTTCACCAATGTGTTTTTTGGTGAGAAACCTTCTATTTCAAGGTTCTGTGCCTTTTTATGACAAGTACAATATGTATTTATAGTGTTTCTGTTGAAATCCCTGCTTTTAATGCATTTTCTCACAGAAAACGAGTCTCTCGCCATGGGAACATGGCTTTTTAAAAAAAGCATATTCTCGTCGAGAAATCGTCTTTTAAACAATAAAAACGACTCCCGGCCTTATTTAGTTCACATTTGTACTTTTGGTAAGCTAGCCCGTATTCATAACGCACTAAAGCTTTTTATCGCGTTAAACGCCTTTTCTCGACGAGAAAAGCACAATTTCATCAAAAACAAACAAAACAAGAAAAATGAATGTATTCAACAAGTCTGCAACACGTCCTTAAGAGTTACATGATTTCACCCAATGTCAATGTGTAATTTGTCCAGTTCTGATCATTTTTTAGGTTGTTGGTAGCTTGGTCCAATGTCAAAACACAGTGAAATCTTTTTATGGCTTTAAACGCGTTTTCTCCTCGAGAGAAACATGATTTCACTAAAAACGTTATAGTTTAAACATGCCTGTTTTACATGTGCGCAAACACTCAGAGCCTTAAGATAGGGGTTTCACCAATGTGTTTTTTGGTGAGAAACCTTCTATTTCAAGGTTCTGTGCCTTTTTATGACAAGTACAATATGTATTTATAGTGTTTCTGTTGAAATCCCTGCTTTTAATGCATTTTCTCACAGAAAACGAGTCTCTCGCCATGGGAACATGGCTTTTTTGAAAAAGCATATTCTCGTCGAGAAATCGTGTTTTAAACAATAAAAACGACTCCCGGCCTTATTTAGTTCACATTTGTACTTTTGGTAAGCTAACCCGTATTCATAACGCACTAAACCTTTTTATCGCGTTAAACGCCTTTTCTCGACGAGAAAAGCACAATTTCATCAAAAACAAACAAAACAAGAAAAATGAATCTATTCAACAAGTCTACAACACGTCCTTAAGAGTTACATGATTTCACCCAATGTCAATATGTAATTTGTCCAGTTCTGATCATTTTTTAGGTTGTTGGTAGCTTGGTCCAATGTCAAAACACAGTGAAATCTTTTTATGGCTTTAAACGCGTTTTCTCCTCGAGAGAAACATGATTTCACTAAAAACGTCATATTTTAAACATGCCTGTTGTACATGTGCGCAAACACTCAGAGCCTTAAGATAGGGGTTTCACCAATGTGTTTTTTGGTGAGAAACCTTCTATTTCAAGGTTCTGTACGTTTTCAGACAAGTACAATATGTATTTATAGTGTTTCTGATGAAATCCCTCCTTTTAATGCATTTTCTCACAGAAAACGAGTCTCTCGCCATGGGAACATGGCTTTTTTGAAAAAGCATATTCTGGTCGAGAAATCGTGTTTTAAACAATAAAAACGACTCACGGCCTTATTTAGTTCACATTTGTACTTTTGGTAAGCTAGCCCGTATTCATAACGCACTAAAGCTTTTTATCGCGTTAAACGCCTTTTCTCGACGAGAAAAGCACAATTTCATCAAAAACAAACAAAACAAGAAAAATGAATGTATTCAACAAGTCTACAACACGTCCTTAAGAGTTACATGATTTCACCCAATGTCAATGTGTAATTTCTCCAGTTCTGATCATTTTTTAGGTTGTTGGTAGCTTGGTCCAATGTCAAAACACAGTGAAATCTTTTTATGGCTTTAAACGCGTTTTCTCCTCGAGAGAAACATGATTTCACTAAAAACGTTATAGTTTAAACATGCCTGTTGTACATGTGCGCAAACACTCAGAGCCTTAAGATAGGGGTTTCACCAATGTGTTTTTTGGTGAGAAACCTTCTATTTCAAGGTTCTGTGCGTTTTCAGACAAGTACAATATGTATTTATAGTGTTTCTGATGAAATCCCTCCTTTTAATGCATTTTCTCACAGAAAACGAGTCTCTCGCCATGGGAACATGGCTTTTTTGAAAAAGCATATTCTGGTCGAGAAATCGTGTTTTAAACAATAAAAACGACTCACGGCCTTATTTAGTTCACATTTGTACTTTTGGTAAGCTAGCCCGTATTCATAACGCACTAAAGCTTTTTATCGCGTTAAACGCCTTTTCTCGACGAGAAAAGCACAATTTCATCAAAAACAAACAAAACAAGAAAAATGAATCTATTCAACAAGTCTACAACACGTCCTTAAGAGGTACATGATTTCACCCAATGTCAATGTGTAATTTCTCCAGTTCTGATCATTTTTTAGGTTGTTGGTAGCTTGGTCCAATGTCAAAACACAGTGAAATCTTTTTATGGCTTTAAACGCGTTTTCTCCTCGAGAGAAACATGATTTCACTAAAAACGTCATATTTTAAACATGCCTGTTGTACATGTGCGCAAACACTCAGAGCCTTAAGATAGGGGTTTCACCAATGTGTTTTTTGGTGAGAAACCTTCTATTTCAAGGTTCTGTGCGTTTTCAGACAAGTACAATATGTATTTATAGTGTTTCTGATGAAATCCCTCCTTTTAATGCATTTTCTCACAGAAAACGAGTCTCTCGCCATGGGAACATGGCTTTTTTGAAAAAGCATATTCTGGTCGAGAAATCGTGTTTTAAACAATAAAAACGACTCACGGCCTTATTTAGTTCACATTTGTACTTTTGGTAAGCTAGCCCGTATTCATAACGCACTAAAACTTTTTATCGCGTTAAACGCCTTTTCTCGACGAGAAAAGCACAATTTCATCAAAAACAAACAAAACAAGAAAAATGAATCTATTCAACAAGTCTACAACACGTCCTTAAGAGTTACATGATTTCACCCAATGTCAATATGTAATTTGTCCAGTTCTGATCATTTTTTAGGTTGTTGGTAGCTTGGTCCAATGTCAAAACACAGTGATATCTTTTTATGGCTTTAAACGCGTTTTCTCCTCGAGAGAAACATGATTTCACTAAAAACGTTATAGTTTAAACATGCCTGTTGTACATGTGCTCAAACACTCAGAGCCTTAAGATAGGGGTTTCACCAATGTGTTTTTTGGTGAGAAACCTTCTATTTCAAGGTTCTGTGCGTTTTCCGACAAGTACAATATGTATTTATAGTGTTTCTGATGAAATCCCTCCTTTTAATGCATTTTCTCACAGAAAACGAGTCTCTCGCCATGGGAACATGGCTTTTTTGAAAAAGCATATTCTCGTCGAGAAATCGTGTTTTAAGCAATAAAAACGACTCCCGGCCTTATTTAGTTCACATTTGTACTTTTGGTAAGCTAGCCCGTATTCATAACGCACTAAACCTTTTTATCGCGTTAAACGCCTTTTCTCGACGAGAAAAGCACAATTTCATCAAAAACAAACAAAACAAGAAAAATGAATCTATTCAACAAGTCTGCAACACGTCCTTGAGAGTTACATGATTTCACCCAATGTCAATGTGTAATTTCTCCAGTTCTGATCATTTTTTAGGTTGTTGGTAGCTTGGTCAATGCCAAAACACAGTGAGATCTTTTTATGGCTTTAAACGCGTTTTCTCCTCGAGAGAAACATGATTTCACTAAAAACGTTATAGGTTAAACATGCCTGTTGTACATGTGCGCAAACACTCAGAGCCTTAAGATAGGGGTTTCACCAATGTGTTTTTTGGTGAGAAACCTTCTATTTCAAGGTTCTGTGGGTTTTCAGACAAGTACAACATGTATTTATAGTGTTTCTGATGAAATCCCTCCTTTTAATGCATTTTCTCACAGAAAACGAGTCTCTCGCCATGGGAACATGGCTTTTTTGAAAAAAAATATTCTCGTCGAGAAATCGTGTTTTAAACAATAAAAACGACTCCCGGCCTTATTTAGTTCACATTTGTACTTTTGGTAAGCTAGCCCGTATTCATAACGCACTAAACCTTTTTATCGCGTTAAACGCCTTTTCTCGACGAGAAAAGCACAATTTCATCAAAAACAAACAAAACAAGAAAAATGAATCTATTCAACAAGTCTACAACACGTCCTTAAGAGTTACGTGATTTCACCCAATGTCAATGTGTAATTTCTCCAGTTCTGATCATTTTTTAGGTTGTTGGTAGCTTGGTCCAATGTCAAAACACAGTGAAATCTTTTTATGGCTTTAAACGCGTTTTCTCCTCGAGAGAAACATGATTTCACTAAAAACGTTATAGTTTAAACATGCCTGTTTGTACATGTGTGCAAACACTCAGAGCCTTAAGATAGGGGTTTCACCAATGTGTTTTTTGGTGAGAAACCTTCTATTTCAAGGTTCTGTGCGTTTTCAGACAAGTACAATATGTATTTATAGTGTTTCTGATGAAATCCCTCCTTTTAATGCATTTTCTCACAGAAAACGAGTCTCTCGCCATGGGAACATGGCTTTTTGAAAAAGCATATTCTCGTCGAGAAATCGTGTTTTAAACAATAAAAACGACTCCCGGCCTTATTTAGTTCACATTTGTACTTTTGGTAAGCTAGCCCGTATTCATAACGCACTAAACCTTTTTATCGCGTTAAACGCCTTTTCTTGACGAGAAAAGCACAATTTCATCAAAAACAAACAAAACAAGAAAAATGAATCTATTCAACAAGTCTACAACACGTCCTTAAGTGTTACATGATTTCACCCAATGTCAATGTGTAATTTCTCCAGTTCTGATCATTTTTTAGGTTGTTGGTAGCTTGGTCCAATGTCAAAACACAGTGAAATCTTTTTATGGCTTTAAACGCGTTTTCTCCTCGAGAGAAACATGATTTCACTAAAAACGTTATAGTTTAAACATGCCTGTTTGTACATGTGTGCAAACACTCAGAGCCTTAAGATAGGGGTTTCACCAATGTGTTTTTTGGTGAGAAACCTTCTATTTCAAGGTTCTGTGCGTTTTCAGACAAGTACAATATGTATTTATAGTGTTTCTGATGAAATCCCTCCTTTTAATGCATTTTCTCACAGAAAACGAGTCTCTCGCCATGGGAACATGGCTTTTTGAAAAAGCATATTCTCGTCGAGAAATCGTGTTTTAAACAATAAAAACGACTCCCGGCCTTATTTAGTTCACATTTGTACTTTTGGTAAGCTAGCCCGTATTCATAACGCACTAAACCTTTTTATCGCGTTAAACGCCTTTTCTTGACGAGAAAAGCACAATTTCATCAAAAACAAACAAAACAAGAAAAATGAATCTATTCAACAAGTCTACAACACGTCCTTAAGTGTTACATGATTTCACCCAATGTCAATGTGTAATTTCTCCAGTTCTGATCATTTTTTAGGTTGTTGGTAGCTTGGTCCAATGTCAAAACACAGTGAAATCTTTTTATGGCTTTAAACGCGTTTTCTCCTCGAGAGAAACATGATTTCACTAAAAACGTTATAGTTTAAACATGCCTGTTTGTACATGTGTGCAAACACTCAGAGCCTTAAGATAGGGGTTTCACCAATGTGTTTTTTGGTGAGAAACCTTCTATTTCAAGGTTCTGTGCGTTTTCCGACAAGTACAATATGTATTTATAGTGTTTCTGATGAAATCCCTCCTTTTAATGCATTTTCTCACAGAAAACGAGTCTCTCGCCATGGGAACATGGCTTTTTTGAAAAAGCATATTCTCGTCGAGAAATCGTGTTTTAAGCAATAAAAACGACTCCCGGCCTTATTTAGTTCACATTTGTACTTTTGGTAAGCTAGCCCGTATTCATAACGCACTAAACCTTTTTATCGCGTTAAACGCCTTTTCTCGACGAGAAAAGCACAATTTCATCAAAAACAAACAAAACAAGAAAAATGAATCTATTCAACAAGTCTGCAACACGTCCTTGAGAGTTACATGATTTCACCCAATGTCAATGTGTAATTTCTCCAGTTCTGATCATTTTTTAGGTTGTTGGTAGCTTGGTCAATGCCAAAACACAGTGAAATCTTTTTATGGCTTTAAACGCGTTTTCTCCTCGAGAGAAACATGATTTCACTAAAAACGTTATAGGTTAAACATGCCTGTTGTACATGTGCGCAAACACTCAGAGCCTTAAGATAGGGGTTTCACCAATGTGTTTTTTGGTGAGAAACCTTCTATTTCAAGGTTCTGTGGGTTTTCAGACAAGTACAATATGTATTTATAGTGTTTCTGATGAAATCCCTCCTTTTAATGCATTTTCTCACAGAAAACGAGTCTCTCGCCATGGGAACATGGCTTTTTTGAAAAAAAATATTCTCGTCGAGAAATCGTGTTTTAAACAATAAAAACGACTCCCGGCCTTATTTAGTTCACATTTGTACTTTTGGTAAGCTAGCCCGTATTCATAACGCACTAAACCTTTTTATCGCGTTAAACGCCTTTTCTCGACGAGAAAAGCACAATTTCATCAAAAACAAACAAAACAAGAAAAATGAATCTATTCAACAAGTCTGCAACACGTCCTTAAGAGTTACATGATTTCACCCAATGTCAATGTGTAATTTCTCCAGCTCTGATCATTTTTTAGGTTGTTGGTAGCTTGGTCAATGCCAAAACACAGTGAGATCTTTTTATGGCTTTAAACGCGTTTTCTCCTCGAGAGAAACATGATTTCACTAAAAACGTTATAGTTTAAACATGCCTGTTGTACATGTGCGCAAACACTCAGAGCCTTAAGATAGGGGTTTCACCAATGTGTTTTTTGGTGAGAAACCTTCTATTTCAAGGTTCTGTGGGTTTTCAGACAAGTACAATATGTATTTATAGTGTTTCTGATGAAATCCCTCCTTTTAATGCATTTTCTCACAGAAAACGAGTCTCTCGCCATGGGAACATGGCTTTTTTGAAAAAGCATATTCTCGGCGGGAAATCGTGTTTTAAACAATAAAAACGACTCCCGGCCTTATTTAGTTCACATTTGTACTTTTGGTAAGCTAGCCCGTATTCATAACGCACTAAACCTTTTTATCGCGTTAAACGCCTTTTCTCGACGAGAAAAGCACAATTTCATCAAAAACAAATAAACCAAGAAAAATGAATCTATTCAACAAGTCTACAACACGTCCTTAAGAGTTACGTGATTTCACCCAATGTCAATGTGTAATTTCTCCAGTTCTGATCATTTTTTAGGTTGTTGGTAGCTTGGTCCAATGTCAAAACACAGTGAAATCTTTTTATGGCTTTAAACGCGTTTTCTCCTCGAGAGAAACATGATTTCACTAAAAACGTTATAGTTTAAACATGCCTGTTGTACATGTGCGCAAACACTCAGAGCCTTAAGATAGGGGTTTCACCAATGTGTTTTTTGGTGAGAAACCTTCTATTTCAAGGTTCTGTGCGTTTTCAGACAAGTACAATATGTATTTATAGTGTTTTCTGATGAAATCCCTCCTTTTAATGCATTTTCTCAGAAAACGAGTCTCTCGCCATGGGAACATGGCTTTTTTGAAAAAGCATATTCTGGTCGAGAAATCGTGTTTTAAACAATAAAAACGACTCACGGCCTTATTTCACATTTGTACTTTTGGTAAGCTAGCCCGTATTCATAACGCACTAAACCTTTTTATCGCGTTAAACGCCTTTTCTCGACGAGAAAAGCACAATTTCATCAAAAACAAACAAAACAAGAAAAATGAATCTATTCAACAAGTCTACAACACGTCCTTAAGAGGTACATGATTTCACCCAATGTCAATGTGTAATTTCTCCAGTTCTGATCATTTTTTAGGTTGTTGGTAGCTTGGTCCAATGTCAAAACACAGTGAAATCTTTTTATGGCTTTAAACGCGTTTTCTCCTCGAGAGAAACATGATTTCACTAAAAACGTTATAGTTTAAACATGCCTGTTGTACATGTGCGCAAACACTCAGAGCCTTAAGATAGGGGTTTCACCAATGTGTTTTTTGGTGAGAAACCTTCTATTTCAAGGTTCTGTGCCTTTTTATGACAAGTACAATATGTATGTATAGTGTTTCTGTTGAAATCCCTGCTTTTAATGCATTTTCTCACAGAAAACGAGTCTCTCGCCATGGGAACATGGCTTTTTTGAAAAAGCATATTCTCGTCGAGAAATCGTGTTTTAAACAATAAAAACGACTCCCGGCCTTATTTAGTTCACATTTGTACTTTTGGTAAGCTAACCCGTATTCATAACGCACTAAACCTTTTTATCGCGTTAAACGCCTTTTCTCGACGAGAAAAGCACAATTTCATCAAAAACAAACAAAACAAGAAAAATGAATCTATTCAACAAGTCTACAACACGTCCTTAAGAGTTACATGATTTCACCCAATGTCAATATGTAATTTGTCCAGTTCTGATCATTTTTTAGGTTGTTGGTAGCTTGGTCCAATGTCAAAACACAGTGAAATCTTTTTATGGCTTTAAACGCGTTTTCTCCTCGAGAGAAACATGATTTCACTAAAAACGTCATATTTTAAACATGCCTGTTGTACATGTGCGCAAACACTCAGAGCCTTAAGATAGGGGTTTCACCAATGTGTTTTTTGGTGAGAAACCTTCTATTTCAAGGTTCTGTACGTTTTCAGACAAGTACAATATGTATTTATAGTGTTTCTGATGAAATCCCTCCTTTTAATGCATTTTCTCACAGAAAACGAGTCTCTCGCCATGGGAACATGGCTTTTTTGAAAAAGCATATTCTGGTCGAGAAATCGTGTTTTAAACAATAAAAACGACTCACGGCCTTATTTAGTTCACATTTGTACTTTTGGTAAGCTAGCCCGTATTCATAACGCACTAAACCTTTTTATCGCGTTAAACGCCTTTTCTCGACGAGAAAAGCACAATTTCATCAAAAACAAACAAAACAAGAAAAATGAATCTATTCAACAAGTCTACAACACGTCCTTAAGAGTTACATGATTTCACCCAATGTCAATATGTAATTTGTCCAGTTCTGATCATTTTTTAGGTTGTTGGTAGCTTGGTCCAATGTCAAAACACAGTGAAATCTTTTTATGGCTTTAAACGCGTTTTCTCCTCGAGAGAAACATGATTTCACTAAAAACGTCATATTTTAAACATGCCTGTTGTACATGTGCGCAAACACTCAGAGCCTTAAGATAGGGCTTTCACCAATGTGTTTTTTGGTGAGAAACCTTCTATTTCAAGGTTCTGTGCGTTTTCAGACAAGTACAATATGTATTTATAGTGTTTCTGAAGAAATCCCTCCTTTTAATGCATTTTCTCACAGAAAACGAGTCTCTCGCCATGGGAACATGGCTTTTTTGAAAAAGCATATTCTGGTCGAGAAATCGTGTTTTAAACAATAAAAACGACTCCCGGCCTTATTTAGTTCACATTTGTACTTTTGGTAAGCTAGCCCGTATTCATAACGCACTAAAGCTTTTTATCGCGTTAAACGCCTTTTCTCGACGAGAAAAGCACAATTTCATCAAAAACAAACAAAACAAGAAAAATGAATGTATTCAACAAGTCTACAACACGTCCTTAAGAGTTACATGATTTCACCCAATGTCAATGTGTAATTTCTCCAGTTCTGATCATTTTTTAGGTTGTTGGTAGCTTGGTCCAATGTCAAAACACAGTGAAATCTTTTTATGGCTTTAAACGCGTTTTCTCCTCGAGAGAAACATGATTTCACTAAAAACGTTATAGTTTAAACATGCCTGTTGTACATGTGCGCAAACACTCAGAGCCTTAAGATAGGGGTTTCACCAATGTGTTTTTTGGTGAGAAACCTTCTATTTGAAGGTTCTGTGCCTTTTTATGACAAGTACAATATGTATTTATAGTGTTTCTGATGAAATCCCTCCTTTTAATGCATTTTCTCATAGAAAACGAGTCTCTCGCCAGGCGAACATGGCTTTTTTGAAAAAGCATATTCTGGTCAAGAAATCGGGTTTTAAACAACAAAAACGACTCCCGGCCTTATTTAGTTCACGTTTGTACTTTTGGTAAGCTAGCCCGTATTCATAACGCACTAAAGCTTTTTATCACGTTAAACGCCTTTTCTCGACGAGAAAAGCACAATTTCATCAAAAACAAACAAAACAAGAAAAATGAATGTATTCAACAAGTCTACAACACGTCCTTAAGAGTTACATGATTTCACCCAATGTCAATGTGTAATTTCTCCAGTTCTGATCATTTTTTAGGTTGTTGGTAGCTTGGTCCAATGTCAAAACACAGTGAAATCTTTTTATGGCTTTAAACGCGTTTTCTCCTCGAGAGAAACATGATTTCACTAAAAACGTTATAGTTTAAACATGCCTGTTGTACATGTGCGCAAACACTCAGAGCCTTAAGATAGGGGTTTCACCAATGTGTTTTTTGGTGAGAAACCTTCTATTTCAAGGTTCTGTGCGTTTTCAGACAAGTACAATATGTATTTATAGTGTTTCTGATGAAATCCCTCCTTTTAATGCATTTTCTCACAGAAAACGAGTCTCTCGCCATGGGAACATGGCTTTTTAAAAAAAGCATATTCTCGTCGAGAAATCGTGTTTTAAACAATAAAAACGACTCCCGGCCTTATTTAGTTCACATTTGTACTTTTGGTAAGCTAGCCCGTATTCATAACGCACTAAACCTTTTTATCGCGTTAAACGCCTTTTCTCGACGAGAAAAGCACAATTTCATCAAAAACAAACAAAACAAGAAAAATGAATGTATTCAACAAGTCTACAACACGTCCTTAAGAGGGAAATGATTTCACCCAATGTCAATGTGTAATTTGTCCAGTTCTGATCATTTTTTAGGTTGTTTGTAGCTTGGTCCAATGTCAAAACACAGTGAAATCTTTTTATGGCTTTAAACGCGTTTTCTCCTCGAGAGAAACATGATTTCACTAAAAACGTTATAGTTTAAACATGCCTGTTTTACATGTGCGCAAACACTCAGAGCCTTAAGATAGGGGTTTCACCAATGTGTTTTTTGGTGAGAAACCTTCTATTTCAAGGTTCTGTGCCTTTTTATGACAAGTACAATATGTATTTATAGTGTTTCTGTTGAAATCCCTGCTTTTAATGCATTTTCTCACAGAAAACGAGTCTCTCGCCATGGGAACATGGCTTTTTTGAAAAAGCATATTCTCGTCGAGAAATCGTGTTTTAAACAATAAAAACGACTCCCGGCCTTATTTAGTTCACATTTGTACTTTTGGTAAGCTAACCCGTATTCATAACGCACTAAACCTTTTTATCGCGTTAAACGCCTTTTCTCGACGAGAAAAGCACAATTTCATCAAAAACAAACAAAACAAGAAAAATGAATGTATTCAACAAGTCTACAACACGTCCTTAAGAGTTACATGATTTCACCCAATGTCAATGTGTAATTTGTCCAGTTCTGATCATTTTTTAGGTTGTTGGTAGCTTGGTCCAATGTCAAAACACAGTGAAATCTTTTTATGGCTTTAAACGCGTTTTCTCCTCGAGAGAAACATGATTTCACTAAAAACGTCATATTTTAAACATGCCTGTTGTACATGTGCGCAAACACTCAGAGCCTTAAGATAGGGCTTTCACCAATGTGTTTTTTGGTGAGAAACCTTCTATTTCAAGGTTCTGTGCGTTTTCAGACAAGTACAATATGTATTTATAGTGTTTCTGAAGAAATCCCTCCTTTTAATGCATTTTCTCACAGAAAACGAGTCTCTCGCCATGGGAACATGGCTTTTTTGAAAAAGCATATTCTGGTCGAGAAATCGTGTTTTAAACAATAAAAACGACTCCCGGCCTTATTTAGTTCACATTTGTACTTTTGGTAAGCTAGCCCGTATTCATAACGCACTAAAGCTTTTTATCGCGTTAAACGCCTTTTCTCGACGAGAAAAGCACAATTTCATCAAAAACAAACAAAACAAGAAAAATGAATGTATTCAACAAGTCTACAACACGTCCTTAAGAGTTACATGATTTCACCCAATGTCAATGTGTAATTTCTCCAGTTCTGATCATTTTTTAGGTTGTTGGTAGCTTGGTCCAATGTCAAAACACAGTGAAATCTTTTTATGGCTTTAAACGCGTTTTCTCCTCGAGAGAAACATGATTTCACTAAAAACGTCATATTTTAAACATGCCTGTTGTACATGTGCGCAAACACTCAGAGCCTTAAGATAGGGGTTTCACCAATGTGTTTTTTGGTGAGAAACCTTCTATTTCAAGGTTCTGTGCGTTTTCAGACAAGTACAATATGTATTTATAGTGTTTCTGATGAAATCCCTCCTTTTAATGCATTTTCTCACAGAAAACGAGTCTCTCGCCATGGGAACATGGCTTTTTTGAAAAAGCATATTCTGGTCGAGAAATCGTGTTTTAAACAATAAAAACGACTCACGGCCTTATTTAGTTCACATTTGTACTTTTGGTAAGCTAGCCCGTATTCATAACGCACTAAAGCTTTTTATCGCGTTAAACGCCTTTTCTCGACGAGAAAAGCACAATTTCATCAAAAACAAACAAAACAAGAAAAATGAATGTATTCAACAAGTCTACAACACGTCCTTAAGAGGTACATGATTTCACCCAATGTCAATGTGTAATTTCTCCAGTTCTGATCATTTTTTAGGTTGTTGGTAGCTTGGTCCAATGTCAAAACACAGTGAAATCTTTTTATGGCTTTAAACGCGTTTCCTCCTCGAGAGAAACATGATTTCACTAAAAACGTTATAGTTTAAACATGCCTGTTGTACATGTGCGCAAACACTCAGAGCCTTAAGATAGGGGTTTCACCAATGTGTTTTTTGGTGAGAAACCTTCTATTTGAAGGTTCTGTGCCTTTTTATGACAAGTACAATATGTATTTATAGTGTTTCTGATGAAATCCCTCCTTTTAATGCATTTTCTCACAGAAAACGAGTCTCTCGCCAGGCGAACATGGCTTTTTTGAAAAAGCATATTCTGGTCAAGAAATCGGGTTTTAAACAACAAAAACGACTCCCGGCCTTATTTAGTTCACGTTTGTACTTTTGGTAAGCTAGCCCGTATTCATAACGCACTAAAGCTATTTATCGCGTTAAACGCCTTTTCTCGACGAGAAAAGCACAATTTCATCAAAAACAAACAAAACAAGAAAAATGAATGTATTCAACAAGTCTACAACACGTCCTTAAGAGTTACATGATTTCACCCAATGTCAATGTGTAATTTCTCCAGGTCTGATCATTTTTTAGGTTGTTGGTAGCTTGGTCCAATGTCAAAACACAGTGAAATCTTTTTATGGCTTTAAACGCGTTTTCTCCTCGAGAGAAACATGATTTCACTAAAAACGTTATAGTTTAAACATGCCTGTTGTACATGTGCGCAAACACTCAGAGCCTTAAGATAGGGGTTTCACCAATGTGTTTTTTGGTGAGAAACCTTCTATTTCAAGGTTCTGTGCGTTTTCAGACAAGTACAATATGTATTTATAGTGTTTCTGATGAAATCCCTCCTTTTAATGCATTTTCTCACAGAAAACGAGTCTCTCGCCATGGGAACATGGCTTTTTAAAAAAAAGCATATTCTCGTCGAGAAATCGTGTTTTAAACAATAAAAACGACTCCCGGCCTTATTTAGTTCACATTTGTACTTTTGGTAAGCTAGCCCGTATTCATAACGCACTAAACCTTTTTATCGCGTTAAACGCCTTTTCTCGACGAGAAAAGCACAATTTCATCAAAAACAAACAAAACAAGAAAAATGAATGTATTCAACAAGTCTACAACACGTCCTTAAGAGTTACATGATTTCACCCAATGTCAATGTGTAATTTCTCCAGTTCTGATCATTTTTTAGGTTGTTGGTAGCTTGGTCCAATGTCAAAACACAGTGAAATCTTTTTATGGCTTTAAACGCGTTTTGTCCTCGAGAGAAACATGATTTCACTAAAAACGTCATATTTTAAACATGCCTGTTGTACATGTGCGCAAACACTCAGAGCCTTAAGATAGGGGTTTCACCAATGTGTTTTTTGGTGAGAAACCTTCTATTTCAAGGTTCTGTGCGTTTTCAGACAAGTACAATATGTATTTATAGTGTTTCTGATGAAATCCCTCCTTTTAATGCACTTTCTCACAGAAAACGAGTCTCTCGCCATGGGAACATGGCTTTTTTGAAAAAGCATATTCTGGTCGAGAAATCGTGTTTTAAACAATAAAAACGACTCACGGCCTTATTTAGTTCACATTTGTACTTTTGGTAAGCTAGCCCGTATTCATAACGCACTAAAGCTTTTTATCGCGTTAAACGCCTTTTCTCGACGAGAAAAGCACAATTTCATCAAAAACAAACAAAACAAGAAAAATGAATCTATTCAACAAGTCTACAACACGTCCTTAAGAGTTACATGATTTCACCCAATGTCAATGTGTAATTTCTCCAGTTCTGATCATTTTTTAGGTTGTTGGTAGCTTGGTCCAATGTCAAAACACAGTGAAATCTTTTTATGGCTTTAAACGCGTTTTCTCCTCGAGAGAAACATGATTTCACTAAAAACGTCATATTTTAAACATGCCTGTTGTACATGTGCGCAAACACTCAGAGCCTTAAGATAGGGGTTTCACCAATGTGTTTTTTGGTGAGAAACCTTCTATTTCAAGGTTCTGTGCGTTTTCAGACAAGTACAATATGTATTTATAGTGTTTCTGATGAAATCCCTCCTTTTAATGCATTTTCTCACAGAAAACGAGTCTCTCGCCATGGGAACATGGCTTTTTTGAAAAAGCATATTCTGGTCGAGAAATCGTGTTTTAAACAATAAAAACGACTCACGGCCTTATTTAGTTCACATTTGTACTTTTGGTAAGCTAGCCCGTATTCATAACGCACTAAAGCTTTTTATCGCGTTAAACGCCTTTTCTCGACGAGAAAAGCACAATTTCATCAAAAACAAACAAAACAAGAAAAATGAATCTATTCAACAAGTCTACAACACGTCCTTAAGAGGTACATGATTTCACCCAATGTCAATGTGTAATTTCTCCAGTTCTGATCATTTTTTAGGTTGTTGGTAGCTTGGTCCAATGTCAAAACACAGTGAAATCTTTTTATGGCTTTAAACGCGTTTTCTCCTCGAGAGAAACATGATTTCACTAAAAACGTTATAGTTTAAACATGCCTGTTGTACATGTGCGCAAACACTCAGAGCCTTAAGATAGGGGTTTCACCAATGTGTTTTTTGGTGAGAAACCTTCTATTTCAAGGTTCTGTGCCTTTTTATGACAAGTACAATATGTATTTATAGTGTTTCTGATGAAATCCCTCCTTTTAATGCATTTTCTCACAGAAAACGAGTCTCTCGCCAGGCGAACATGGCTTTTTTGAAAAAGCATATTCTGGTCAAGAAATCGGGTTTTAAACAACAAAAACGACTCCCGGCCTTATTTAGTTCACGTTTGTACTTTTGGTAAGCTAGCCCGTATTCATAACGCACTAAAGCTTTTTATCGCGTTAAACGCCTTTTTTCGACGAGAAAAGCACAATTTCATCAAAAACAAACAAAACAAGAAAAATGAATGTATTCAACAAGTCTACAACACGTCCTTAAGAGTTACATGATTTCACCCAATGTCAATGTGTAATTTCTCCAGTTCTGATCATTTTTTAGGTTGTTGGTAGCTTGGTCCAATGTCAAAACACAGTGAAATCTTTTTATGGCTTTAAACGCGTTTTCTCCTCGAGAGAAACATGATTTCACTAAAAACGTTATAGTTTAAACATGCCTGTTGTACATGTGCGCAAACACTCAGAGCCTTAAGATAGGGGTTTCACCAATGTGTTTTTTGGTGAGAAACCTTCTATTTCAAGGTTCTGTGCGTTTTCAGACAAGTACAATATGTATTTATAGTGTTTCTGATGAAATCCCTCCTTTTAATGCATTTTCTCACAGAAAACGAGTCTCTCGCCATGGGAACATGGCTTTTTAAAAAAAGCATATTCTCGTCGAGAAATCGTGTTTTAAACAATAAAAACGACTCCCGGCCTTATTTAGTTCACATTTGTACTTTTGGTAAGCTAGCCCGTATTCATAACGCACTAAACCTTTTTATCGCGTTAAACGCCTTTTCTCGACGAGAAAAGCACAATTTCATCAAAAACAAACAAAACAAGAAAAATGAATGTATTCAACAAGTCTACAACACGTCCTTAAGAGGTAAATGATTTCACCCAATGTCAATGTGTAATTTCTCCAGTTCTGATCATTTTTTAGGTTGTTGGTAGCTTGGTCCAATGTCAAAACACAGTGAAATCTTTTTATGGCTTTAAACGCGTTTTCTCCTCGAGAGAAACATGATTTCACTAAAAACGTTATAGTTTAAACATGCCTGTTGTACATGTGCGCAAACACTCAGAGCCTTAAGATAGGGGTTTCACCAATGTGTTTTTTGGTGAGAAACCTTCTATTTCAAGGTTCTGTGCGTTTTCAGACAAGTGCAATATGTATTTATAGTGTTTCTGATGAAATCCCTCCTTTTAATGCATTTTCTCACAGAAAACGAGTCTCTCGCCATGGGAACATGGCTTTTTTGAAAAAGCATATTCTGGTCGAGAAATCGTGTTTTAAACAATAAAAACGACTCCCGGCCTTATTTAGTTCACATTTGTACTTTTGGCAAGCTAGCCCGTATTCATAGCGCACTAAACCTTTTTATCACGTTAAACGCCTTTTCTCGACGAGAAAAGCACAATTTCATCAAAAACAAACAAAACAAGAAAAATGAATCTATTCAACAAGTCTACAACACGTCCTTAAGAGGTACATGATTTCACCCAATGTCAATGTGTAATTTCTCCAGTTCTGATCATTTTTTAGGTTGTTGGTAGCTTGGTCCAATGTCAAAACACAGTGAAATCTTTTTATGGCTTTAAACGCGTTTTGTCCTCGAGAGAAACATGATTTCACTAAAAACGTTATAGTTTAAACATGCCTGTTGTACATGTGCGCAAACACTCAGAGCCTTAAGATAGGGGTTTCACCAATGTGTTTTTTGGTGAGAAACCTTCTATTTCAAGGTTCTGTGCCTTTTTATGACAAGTACAATATGTATTTATAGTGTTTCTGATGAAATCCCTCCTTTTAATGCATTTTCTCACAGAAAACGAGTCTCTCGCCATGGGAACATGGCTTTTTTGAAAAAGCATATTCTCGTCGAGAAATCGTGTTTTAAACAATAAAAACGACTCCCGGCCTTATTTAGTTCACATTTGTACTTTTGGTAAGCTAACCCGTATTCATAACGCACTAAACCTTTTTATCGCGTTAAACGCCTTTTCTCGACGAGAAAAGCACAATTTCATCAAAAACAAACAAAACAAGAAAAATGAATGTATTCAACAAGTCTACAACACGTCCTTAAGAGTTACATGATTTCACCCAATGTCAATGTGTAATTTCTCCAGTTCTGATCATTTTTTAGGTTGTTGGTAGCTTGGTCCAATGTCAAAACACAGTGAAATCTTTTTATGGCTTTAAACGCGTTTTCTCCTCGAGAGAAACATGATTTCACTAAAAACGTCATATTTTAAACATGCCTGTTGTACATGTGCGCAAACACTCAGAGCCTTAAGATAGGGGTTTCACCAATGTGTTTTTTGGTGAGAAACCTTCTATTTCAAGGTTCTGTGCGTTTTCAGACAAGTACAATATGTATTTATAGTGTTTCTGATGAAATCCCTCCTTTTAATGCATTTTCTCACAGAAAACGAGTCTCTCGCCATGGGAACATGGCTTTTTAAAAAAAGCATATTCTCGTCGAGAAATCGTGTTTTAAACAATAAAAACAACTCCCGGCCTTATTTAGTTCACATTTGTACTTTTGGTAAGCTAACCCGTATTCATAACGCACTAAACCTTTTTATCGCGTTAAACGCCTTTTCTCGACGAGAAAAGCACAATTTCATCAAAAACAAACAAAACAAGAAAAATGAATGTATTCAACAAGTCTACAACACGTCCTTAAGAGTTACATGATTTCACCCAATGTCAATGTGTAATTTGTCCAGTTCTGATCATTTTTTAGGTTGTTGGTAGCTTGGTCCAATGTCAAAACACAGTGAAATCTTTTTATGGCTTTAAACGCGTTTTGTCCTCGAGAGAAACATGATTTCACTAAAAACGTCATATTTTAAACATGCCTGTTGTACATGTGCGCAAACACTCAGAGCCTTAAGATAGGGGTTTCACCAATGTGTTTTTTGGTGAGAAACCTTCTATTTCAAGGTTCTGTGCGTTTTCAGACAAGTACAATATGTATTTATAGTGTTTCTGATGAAATCCCTCCTTTTAATGCATTTTCTCACAGAAAACGAGTCTCTCGCCATGGGAACATGGCTTTTTTGAAAAAGCATATTCTGGTCGAGAAATCGTGTTTTAAACAATAAAAACGACTCACGGCCTTATTTAGTTCACATTTGTACTTTTGGTAAGCTAGCCCGTATTCATAACGCACTAAAGCTTTTTATCGCGTTAAACGCCTTTTCTCGACGAGAAAAGCACAATTTCATCAAAAACAAACAAAACAAGAAAAATGAATCTATTCAACAAGTCTACAACACGTCCTTAAGAGGTACATGATTTCACCCAATGTCAATGTGTAATTTCTCCAGTTCTGATCATTTTTTAGGTTGTTGGTAGCTTGGTCCAATGTCAAAACACAGTGAAATCTTTTTATGGCTTTAAACGCGTTTTCTCCTCGAGAGAAACATGATTTCACTAAAAACGTCATATTTTAAACATGCCTGTTGTACATGTGCGCAAACACTCAGAGCCTTAAGATAGGGGTTTCACCAATGTGTTTTTTGGTGAGAAACCTTCTATTTCAAGGTTCTGTGCGTTTTCAGACAAGTACAATATGTATTTATAGTGTTTCTGATGAAATCCCTCCTTTTAATGCATTTTCTCACAGAAAACGAGTCTCTCGCCATGGGAACATGGCTTTTTAAAAAAAAGCATATCTCGTCGAGAAATCGTGTTTTAAACAATAAAAACGACTCCCGGCCTTATTTAGTTCACATTTGTACTTTTGGTAAGCTAGCCCGTATTCATAACGCACTAAACCTTTTTATCGCGTTAAACGCCTTTTCTCGACGAGAAAAGCACAATTTCATCAAAAACAAACAAAACAAGAAAAATGAATGTATTCAACAAGTCTACAACACGTCCTTAAGAGGGAAATGATTTCACCCAATGTCAATGTGTAATTTGTCCAGTTCTGATCATTTTTTAGGTTGTTGGTAGCTTGGTCCAATGTCAAAACACAGTGAAATCTTTTTATGGCTTTAAACGCGTTTTCTCCTCGAGAGAAACATGATTTCACTAAAAACGTTATAGTTTAAACATGCCTGTTTTACATGTGCGCAAACACTCAGAGCCTTAAGATAGGGGTTTCACCAATGTGTTTTTTGGTGAGAAACCTTCTATTTCAAGGTTCTGTGCCTTTTTATGACAAGTACAATATGTATTTATAGTGTTTCTGTTGAAATCCCTGCTTTTAATGCATTTTCTCACAGAAAACGAGTCTCTCGCCATGGGAACATGGCTTTTTTGAAAAAGCATATTCTCGTCGAGAAATCGTGTTTTAAACAATAAAAACGACTCCCGGCCTTATTTAGTTCACATTTGTACTTTTGGTAAGCTAACCCGTATTCATAACGCACTAAACCTTTTTATCGCGTTAAACGCCTTTTCTCGACGAGAAAAGCACAATTTCATCAAAAACAAACAAAACAAGAAAAATGAATGTATTCAACAAGTCTACAACACGTCCTTAAGAGTTACATGATTTCACCCAATGTCAATGTGTAATTTCTCCAGTTCTGATCATTTTTTAGGTTGTTGGTAGCTTGGTCCAATGTCAAAACACAGTGAAATCTTTTTATGGCTTTAAACGCGTTTTGTCCTCGAGAGAAACATGATTTCACTAAAAACGTCATATTTTAAACATGCCTGTTGTACATGTGCGCAAACACTCAGAGCCTTAAGATAGGGGTTTCACCAATGTGTTTTTTGGTGAGAAACCTTCTATTTCAAGGTTCTGTGCGTTTTCAGACAAGTACAATATGTATTTATAGTGTTTCTGATGAAATCCCTCCTTTTAATGCACTTTCTCACAGAAAACGAGTCTCTCGCCATGGGAACATGGCTTTTTTGAAAAAGCATATTCTGGTCGAGAAATCGTGTTTTAAACAATAAAAACGACTCACGGCCTTATTTAGTTCACATTTGTACTTTTGGTAAGCTAGCCCGTATTCATAACGCACTAAAGCTTTTTATCGCGTTAAACGCCTTTTCTCGACGAGAAAAGCACAATTTCATCAAAAACAAACAAAACAAGAAAAATGAATCTATTCAACAAGTCTACAACACGTCCTTAAGAGTTACATGATTTCACCCAATGTCAATGTGTAATTTCTCCAGTTCTGATCATTTTTTAGGTTGTTGGTAGCTTGGTCCAATGTCAAAACACAGTGAAATCTTTTTATGGCTTTAAACGCGTTTTCTCCTCGAGAGAAACATGATTTCACTAAAAACGTCATATTTTAAACATGCCTGTTGTACATGTGCGCAAACACTCAGAGCCTTAAGATAGGGGTTTCACCAATGTGTTTTTTGGTGAGAAACCTTCTATTTCAAGGTTCTGTGCGTTTTCAGACAAGTACAATATGTATTTATAGTGTTTCTGATGAAATCCCTCCTTTTAATGCATTTTCTCACAGAAAACGAGTCTCTCGCCATGGGAACATGGCTTTTTTGAAAAAGCATATTCTGGTCGAGAAATCGTGTTTTAAACAATAAAAACGACTCACGGCCTTATTTAGTTCACATTTGTACTTTTGGTAAGCTAGCCCGTATTCATAACGCACTAAAGCTTTTTATCGCGTTAAACGCCTTTTCTCGACGAGAAAAGCACAATTTCATCAAAAACAAACAAAACAAGAAAAATGAATCTATTCAACAAGTCTGCAACACGTCCTTAAGAGTTACATGATTTCACCCAATGTCAATATGTAATTTCTCCAGTTCTGATCATTTTTTAGGTTGTTGGTAGCTTGGTCAATGCCAAAACACAGTGAGATCTTTTTATGGCTTTAAACGCGTTTTCTCCTCGAGAGAAACATGATTTCACTAAAAACGTTATAGTTTAAACATGCCTGTTTGTACATGTATGCAAACACTCAGAGCCTTAAGATAGGGGTTTCACCAATGTGTTTTTTGGTGAGAAACCTTCTATTTGAAGGTTCTGTGCCTTTTTATGACAAGTACAATATGTATTTATAGTGTTTCTGATGAAATCCCTCCTTTTAATGCATTTTCTCACAGAAAACGAGTCTCTCGCCAGGCGAACATGGCTTTTTTGAAAAAGCATATTCTGGTCAAGAAATCGGGTTTTAAACAACAAAAACGACTCACGGCCTTATTTAGTTCACGTTTGTACTTTTGGTAAGCTAGCCCGTATTCATAACGCACTAAACCTTTTTATCGCGTTAAACGCCTTTTCTCGACGAGAAAAGCACAATTTCATCAAAAACAAACAAAACAAGAAAAATGAATGTATTCAACAAGTCTACAACACGTCCTTAAGAGTTACATGATTTCACCCAATGTCAATGTGTAATTTCTCCAGTTCTGATCATTTTTTAGGTTGTTGGTAGCTTGGTCCAATGTCAAAACACAGTGAAATCTTTTTATGGCTTTAAACGCGTTTTCTCCTCGAGAGAAACATGATTTCACTAAAAACGTTATAGTTTAAACATGCCTGTTGTACATGTGCGCAAACACTCAGAGCCTTAAGATAGGGGTTTCACCAATGTGTTTTTTGGTGAGAAACCTTCTATTTCAAGGTTCTGTGCGTTTTCAGACAAGTACAATATGTATTTATAGTGTTTCTGATGAAATCCCTCCTTTTAATGCATTTTCTCACAGAAAACGAGTCTCTCGCCATGGGAACATGGCTTTTTAAAAAAAGCATATTCTCGTCGAGAAATCGTGTTTTAAACAATAAAAACGACTCCCGGCCTTATTTAGTTCACATTTGTACTTTTGGTAAGCTAGCCCGTATTCATAACGCACTAAACCTTTTTATCGCGTTAAACGCCTTTTCTCGACGAGAAAAGCACAATTTCATCAAAAACAAACAAAACAAGAAAAATGAATGTATTCAACAAGTCTACAACACGTCCTTAAGAGGGAAATGATTTCACCCAATGTCAATGTGTAATTTGTCCAGTTCTGATCATTTTTTAGGTTGTTGGTAGCTTGGTCCAATGTCAAAACACAGTGAAAAATTTTTTATGGCTTTAAACGCGTTTTCTCCTCGAGAGAAACATGATTTCACTAAAAACGTCATATTTTAAACATGCCTGTTGTACATGTGCGCAAACACTCAGAGCCTTAAGATAGGGGTTTCACCAATGTGTTTTTTGGTGAGAAACCTTCTATTTCAAGGTTCTGTGCGTTTTCAGACAAGTACAATATGTATTTATAGTGTTTCTGATGAAATCCCTCCTTTTAATGCATTTTCTCACAGAAAACGAGTCTCTCGCCATGGGAACATGGCTTTTTTGAAAAAGCATATTCTGGTCGAGAAATCGTGTTTTAAACAATAAAAACGACTCACGGCCTTATTTAGTTCACATTTGTACTTTTGGTAAGCTAGCCCGTATTCATAACGCACTAAAGCTTTTTATCGCGTTAAACGCCTTTTCTCGACGAGAAAAGCACAATTTCATCAAAAACAAACAAAACAAGAAAAATGAATGTATTCAACAAGTCTACAACACGTCCTTAAGAGTTACATGATTTCACCCAATGTCAATGTGTAATTTCTCCAGTTCTGATCATTTTTTAGGTTGTTGGTAGCTTGGTCCAATGTCAAAACACAGTGAAATCTTTTTATGGCTTTAAACGCGTTTTCTCCTCGAGAGAAACATGATTTCACTAAAAACGTTATAGTTTAAACATGCCTGTTGTACATGTGCGCAAACACTCAGAGCCTTAAGATAGGGGTTTCACCAATGTGTTTTTTGGTGAGAAACCTTCTATTTCAAGGTTCTGTGCGTTTTCAGACAAGTACAATATGTATTTATAGTGTTTCTGATGAAATCCCTCCTTTTAATGCATTTTCTCACAGAAAACGAGTCTCTCGCCATGGGAACATGGCTTTTTAAAAAAAGCATATTCTCGTCGAGAAATCGTGTTTTAAACAATAAAAACGACTCCCGGCCTTATTTAGTTCACATTTGTACTTTTGGTAAGCTAGCCCGTATTCATAACGCACTAAACCTTTTTATCGCGTTAAACGCCTTTTCTCGACGAGAAAAGCACAATTTCATCAAAAACAAACAAAACAAGAAAAATGAATGTATTCAACAAGTCTACAACACGTCCTTAAGAGGTAAATGATTTCACCCAATGTCAATGTGTAATTTCTCCAGTTCTGATCATTTTTTAGGTTGTTGGTAGCTTGGTCCAATGTCAAAACACAGTGAAATCTTTTTATGGCTTTAAACGCGTTTTCTCCTCGAGAGAAACATGATTTCACTAAAAACGTTATAGTTTAAACATGCCTGTTGTACATGTGCGCAAACACTCAGAGCCTTAAGATAGGGGTTTCACCAATGTGTTTTTTGGTGAGAAACCTTCTATTTCAAGGTTCTGTGCGTTTTCAGACAAGTGCAATATGTATTTATAGTGTTTCTGATGAAATCCCTCCTTTTAATGCATTTTCTCACAGAAAACGAGTCTCTCGCCATGGGAACATGGCTTTTTTGAAAAAGCATATTCTGGTCGAGAAATCGTGTTTTAAACAATAAAAACGACTCCCGGCCTTATTTAGTTCACATTTGTACTTTTGGTAAGCTAGCCCGTATTCATAGCGCACTAAACCTTTTTATCACGTTAAACGCCTTTTCTCGACGAGAAAAGCACAATTTCATCAAAAACAAACAAAACAAGAAAAATGAATCTATTCAACAAGTCTACAACACGTCCTTAAGAGGTACATGATTTCACCCAATGTCAATGTGTAATTTCTCCAGTTCTGATCATTTTTTAGGTTGTTGGTAGCTTGGTCCAATGTCAAAACACAGTGAAATCTTTTTATGGCTTTAAACGCGTTTTCTCCTCGAGAGAAACATGATTTCACTAAAAACGTTATAGTTTAAACATGCCTGTTGTACATGTGCGCAAACACTCAGAGCCTTAAGATAGGGGTTTCACCAATGTGTTTTTTGGTGAGAAACCTTCTATTTCAAGGTTCTGTGCCTTTTTATGACAAGTACAATATGTATTTATAGTGTTTCTGATGAAATCCCTCCTTTTAATGCATTTTCTCACAGAAAACGAGTCTCTCGCCAGGCGAACATGGCTTTTTTGAAAAAGCATATTCTGGTCAAGAAATCGGGTTTTAAACAACAAAAACGACTCCCGGCCTTATTTAGTTCACGTTTGTACTTTTGGTAAGCTAGCCCGTATTCATAACGCAGTAAAGCTTTTTATCGCGTTAAACGCCTTTTCTCGACGAGAAAAGCACAATTTCATCAAAAACAAACAAAACAAGAAAAATGAATGTATTCAACAAGTCTACAACACGTCCTTAAGAGTTACATGATTTCACCCAATGTCAATGTGTAATTTCTCCAGTTCTGATCATTTTTTAGGTTGTTGGTAGCTTGGTCCAATGTCAAAACACAGTGAAATCTTTTTATGGCTTTAAACGCGTTTTCTCCTCGAGAGAAACATGATTTCACTAAAAACGTTATAGTTTAAACATGCCTGTTGTACATGTGCGCAAACACTCAGAGCCTTAAGATAGGGGTTTCACCAATGTGTTTTTTGGTGAGAAACCTTCTATTTCAAGGTTCTGTGCGTTTTCAGACAAGTACAATATGTATTTATAGTGTTTCTGATGAAATCCCTCCTTTTAATGCATTTTCTCACAGAAAACGAGTCTCTCGCCATGGGAACATGGCTTTTTAAAAAAAGCATATTCTCGTCGAGAAATCGTGTTTTAAACAATAAAAACGACTCCCGGCCTTATTTAGTTCACATTTGTACTTTTGGTAAGCTAGCCCGTATTCATAACGCACTAAACCTTTTTATCGCGTTAAACGCCTTTTCTCGACGAGAAAAGCACAATTTCATCAAAAACAAACAAAACAAGAAAAATGAATGTATTCAACAAGTCTACAACACGTCCTTAAGAGGTAAATGATTTCACCCAATGTCAATGTGTAATTTCTCCAGTTCTGATCATTTTTTAGGTTGTTGGTAGCTTGGTCCAATGTCAAAACACAGTGAAATCTTTTTATGGCTTTAAACGCGTTTTCTCCTCGAGAGAAACATGATTTCACTAAAAACGTTATAGTTTAAACATGCCTGTTGTACATGTGCGCAAACACTCAGAGCCTTAAGATAGGGGTTTCACCAATGTGTTTTTTGGTGAGAAACCTTCTATTTCAAGGTTCTGTGCGTTTTCAGACAAGTGCAATATGTATTTATAGTGTTTCTGATGAAATCCCTCCTTTTAATGCATTTTCTCACAGAAAACGAGTCTCTCGCCATGGGAACATGGCTTTTTTGAAAAAGCATATTCTGGTCGAGAAATCGTGTTTTAAACAATAAAAACGACTCCCGGCCTTATTTAGTTCACATTTGTACTTTTGGCAAGCTAGCCCGTATTCATAGCGCACTAAACCTTTTTATCACGTTAAACGCCTTTTCTCGACGAGAAAAGCACAATTTCATCAAAAACAAACAAAACAAGAAAAATGAATCTATTCAACAAGTCTACAACACGTCCTTAAGAGGTAAATGATTTCACCCAATGTCAATGTGTAATTTCTCCAGTTCTGATCATTTTTTAGGTTGTTGGTAGCTTGGTCCAATGTCAAAACACAGTGAAATCTTTTTATGGCTTTAAACGCGTTTTCTCCTCGAGAGAAACATGATTTCACTAAAAACGTTATAGTTTAAACATGCCTGTTGTACATGTGCGCAAACACTCAGAGCCTTAAGATAGGGGTTTCACCAATGTGTTTTTTGGTGAGAAACCTTCTATTTCAAGGTTCTGTGCGTTTTCAGACAAGTACAATATGTATTTATAGTGTTTCTGATGAAATCCCTCCTTTTAATGCATTTTCTCACAGAAAACGAGTCTCTCGCCATGGGAACATGGCTTTTTAAAAAAAGCATATTCTCGTCGAGAAATCGTGTTTTAAACAATAAAAACGACTCCCGGCCTTATTTAGTTCACATTTGTACTTTTGGTAAGCTAGCCCGTATTCATAACGCACTAAACCTTTTTATCGCGTTAAACGCCTTTTCTCGACGAGAAAAGCACAATTTCATCAAAAACAAACAAAACAAGAAAAATGAATGTATTCAACAAGTCTACAACACGTCCTTAAGAGGGAAATGATTTCACCCAATGTCAATGTGTAATTTGTCCAGTTCTGATCATTTTTTAGGTTGTTGGTAGCTTGGTCCAATGTCAAAACACAGTGAAATCTTTTTATGGCTTTAAACGCGTTTTCTCCTCGAGAGAAACATGATTTCACTAAAAACGTTATAGTTTAAACATGCCTGTTTTACATGTGCGCAAACACTCAGAGCCTTAAGATAGGGGTTTCACCAATGTGTTTTTTGGTGAGAAACCTTCTATTTCAAGGTTCTGTGCCTTTTTATGACAAGTACAATATGTATTTATAGTGTTTCTGTTGAAATCCCTGCTTTTAATGCATTTTCTCACAGAAAACGAGTCTCTCGCCATGGGAACATGGCTTTTTTGAAAAAGCATATTCTCGTCGAGAAATCGTGTTTTAAACAATAAAAACGACTCCCGGCCTTATTTAGTTCACATTTGTACTTTTGGTAAGCTAACCCGTATTCATAACGCACTAAACCTTTTTATCGCGTTAAACGCCTTTTCTCGACGAGAAAAGCACAATTTCATCAAAAACAAACAAAACAAGAAAAATGAATGTATTCAACAAGTCTACAACACGTCCTTAAGAGTTACATGATTTCACCCAATGTCAATGTGTAATTTCTCCAGTTCTGATCATTTTTTAGGTTGTTGGTAGCTTGGTCCAATGTCAAAACACAGTGAAATCTTTTTATGGCTTTAAACGCGTTTTGTCCTCGAGAGAAACATGATTTCACTAAAAACGTCATATTTTAAACATGCCTGTTGTACATGTGCGCAAACACTCAGAGCCTTAAGATAGGGGTTTCACCAATGTGTTTTTTGGTGAGAAACCTTCTATTTCAAGGTTCTGTGCGTTTTCAGACAAGTACAATATGTATTTATAGTGTTTCTGATGAAATCCCTCCTTTTAATGCATTTTCTCACAGAAAACGAGTCTCTCGCCATGGGAACATGGCTTTTTAAAAAAAGCATATTCTCGTCGAGAAATCGTGTTTTAAACAATAAAAACGACTCCCGGCCTTATTTAGTTCACATTTGTACTTTTGGTAAGCTAGCCCGTATTCATAACGCACTAAACCTTTTTATCGCGTTAAACGCCTTTTCTCGACGAGAAAAGCACAATTTCATCAAAAACAAACAAAACAAGAAAAATGAATGTATTCAACAAGTCTACAACACGTCCTTAAGAGGGAAATGATTTCACCCAATGTCAATGTGTAATTTGTCCAGTTCTGATCATTTTTTAGGTTGTTGGTAGCTTGGTCCAATGTCAAAACACAGTGAAATCTTTTTATGGCTTTAAACGCGTTTTCTCCTCGAGAGAAACATGATTTCACTAAAAACGTTATAGTTTAAACATGCCTGTTTTACATGTGCGCAAACACTCAGAGCCTTAAGATAGGGGTTTCACCAATGTGTTTTTTGGTGAGAAACCTTCTATTTCAAGGTTCTGTGCCTTTTTATGACAAGTACAATATGTATTTATAGTGTTTCTGTTGAAATCCCTGCTTTTAATGCATTTTCTCACAGAAAACGAGTCTCTCGCCATGGGAACATGGCTTTTTTGAAAAAGCATATTCTCGTCGAGAAATCGTGTTTTAAACAATAAAAACGACTCCCGGCCTTATTTAGTTCACATTTGTACTTTTGGTAAGCTAACCCGTATTCATAACGCACTAAACCTTTTTATCGCGTTAAACGCCTTTTCTCGACGAGAAAAGCACAATTTCATCAAAAACAAACAAAACAAGAAAAATGAATGTATTCAACAAGTCTACAACACGTCCTTAAGAGTTACATGATTTCACCCAATGTCAATGTGTAATTTCTCCAGTTCTGATCATTTTTTAGGTTGTTGGTAGCTTGGTCCAATGTCAAAACACAGTGAAATCTTTTTATGGCTTTAAACGCGTTTTGTCCTCGAGAGAAACATGATTTCACTAAAAACGTCATATTTTAAACATGCCTGTTGTACATGTGCGCAAACACTCAGAGCCTTAAGATAGGGGTTTCACCAATGTGTTTTTTGGTGAGAAACCTTCTATTTCAAGGTTCTGTGCGTTTTCAGACAAGTACAATATGTATTTATAGTGTTTCTGATGAAATCCCTCCTTTTAATGCACTTTCTCACAGAAAACGAGTCTCTCGCCATGGGAACATGGCTTTTTTGAAAAAGCATATTCTGGTCGAGAAATCGTGTTTTAAACAATAAAAACGACTCACGGCCTTATTTAGTTCACATTTGTACTTTTGGTAAGCTAGCCCGTATTCATAACGCACTAAAGCTTTTTATCGCGTTAAACGCCTTTTCTCGACGAGAAAAGCACAATTTCATCAAAAACAAACAAAACAAGAAAAATGAATCTATTCAACAAGTCTACAACACGTCCTTAAGAGTTACATGATTTCACCCAATGTCAATGTGTAATTTCTCCAGTTCTGATCATTTTTTAGGTTGTTGGTAGCTTGGTCCAATGTCAAAACACAGTGAAATCTTTTTATGGCTTTAAACGCGTTTTCTCCTCGAGAGAAACATGATTTCACTAAAAACGTCATATTTTAAACATGCCTGTTGTACATGTGCGCAAACACTCAGAGCCTTAAGATAGGGGTTTCACCAATGTGTTTTTTGGTGAGAAACCTTCTATTTCAAGGTTCTGTGCGTTTTCAGACAAGTACAATATGTATTTATAGTGTTTCTGATGAAATCCCTCCTTTTAATGCATTTTCTCACAGAAAACGAGTCTCTCGCCATGGGAACATGGCTTTTTTGAAAAAGCATATTCTGGTCGAGAAATCGTGTTTTAAACAATAAAAACGACTCACGGCCTTATTTAGTTCACATTTGTACTTTTGGTAAGCTAGCCCGTATTCATAACGCACTAAAGCTTTTTATCGCGTTAAACGCCTTTTCTCGACGAGAAAAGCACAATTTCATCAAAAACAAACAAAACAAGAAAAATGAATCTATTCAACAAGTCTGCAACACGTCCTTAAGAGTTACATGATTTCACCCAATGTCAATATGTAATTTCTCCAGTTCTGATCATTTTTTAGGTTGTTGGTAGCTTGGTCAATGCCAAAACACAGTGAGATCTTTTTATGGCTTTAAACGCGTTTTCTCCTCGAGAGAAACATGATTTCACTAAAAACGTTATAGTTTAAACATGCCTGTTTGTACATGTATGCAAACACTCAGAGCCTTAAGATAGGGGTTTCACCAATGTGTTTTTTGGTGAGAAACCTTCTATTTGAAGGTTCTGTGCCTTTTTATGACAAGTACAATATGTATTTATAGTGTTTCTGATGAAATCCCTCCTTTTAATGCATTTTCTCACAGAAAACGAGTCTCTCGCCAGGCGAACATGGCTTTTTTGAAAAAGCATATTCTGGTCAAGAAATCGGGTTTTAAACAACAAAAACGACTCACGGCCTTATTTAGTTCACGTTTGTACTTTTGGTAAGCTAGCCCGTATTCATAACGCACTAAACCTTTTTATCGCGTTAAACGCCTTTTCTCGACGAGAAAAGCACAATTTCATCAAAAACAAACAAAACAAGAAAAATGAATGTATTCAACAAGTCTACAACACGTCCTTAAGAGTTACATGATTTCACCCAATGTCAATGTGTAATTTCTCCAGTTCTGATCATTTTTTAGGTTGTTGGTAGCTTGGTCCAATGTCAAAACACAGTGAAATCTTTTTATGGCTTTAAACGCGTTTTCTCCTCGAGAGAAACATGATTTCACTAAAAACGTTATAGTTTAAACATGCCTGTTGTACATGTGCGCAAACACTCAGAGCCTTAAGATAGGGGTTTCACCAATGTGTTTTTTGGTGAGAAACCTTCTATTTCAAGGTTCTGTGCGTTTTCAGACAAGTACAATATGTATTTATAGTGTTTCTGATGAAATCCCTCCTTTTAATGCATTTTCTCACAGAAAACGAGTCTCTCGCCATGGGAACATGGCTTTTTAAAAAAAGCATATTCTCGTCGAGAAATCGTGTTTTAAACAATAAAAACGACTCCCGGCCTTATTTAGTTCACATTTGTACTTTTGGTAAGCTAGCCCGTATTCATAACGCACTAAACCTTTTTATCGCGTTAAACGCCTTTTCTCGACGAGAAAAGCACAATTTCATCAAAAACAAACAAAACAAGAAAAATGAATGTATTCAACAAGTCTACAACACGTCCTTAAGAGGGAAATGATTTCACCCAATGTCAATGTGTAATTTGTCCAGTTCTGATCATTTTTTAGGTTGTTGGTAGCTTGGTCCAATGTCAAAACACAGTGAAAAATTTTTTATGGCTTTAAACGCGTTTTCTCCTCGAGAGAAACATGATTTCACTAAAAACGTTATAGTTTAAACATGCCTGTTTTACATGTGCGCAAACACTCAGAGCCTTAAGATAGGGGTTTCACCAATGTGTTTTTTGGTGAGAAACCTTCTATTTCAAGGTTCTGTGCCTTTTTATGACAAGTACAATATGTATTTATAGTGTTTCTGTTGAAATCCCTGCTTTTAATGCATTTTCTCACAGAAAACGAGTCTCTCGCCATGGGAACATGGCTTTTTTGAAAAAGCATATTCTCGTCGAGAAATCGTGTTTTAAACAATAAAAACGACTCCCGGCCTTATTTAGTTCACATTTGTACTTTTGGTAAGCTAACCCGTATTCATAACGCACTAAACCTTTTTATCGCGTTAAACGCCTTTTCTCGACGAGAAAAGCACAATTTCATCAAAAACAAACAAAACAAGAAAAATGAATGTATTCAACAAGTCTACAACACGTCCTTAAGAGTTACATGATTTCACCCAATGTCAATGTGTAATTTCTCCAGTTCTGATCATTTTTTAGGTTGTTGGTAGCTTGGTCCAATGTCAAAACACAGTGAAATCTTTTTATGGCTTTAAACGCGTTTTGTCCTCGAGAGAAACATGATTTCACTAAAAACGTCATATTTTAAACATGCCTGTTGTACATGTGCGCAAACACTCAGAGCCTTAAGATAGGGGTTTCACCAATGTGTTTTTTGGTGAGAAACCTTCTATTTCAAGGTTCTGTGCGTTTTCAGACAAGTACAATATGTATTTATAGTGTTTCTGATGAAATCCCTCCTTTTAATGCATTTTCTCACAGAAAACGAGTCTCTCGCCATGGGAACATGGCTTTTTTGAAAAAGCATATTCTGGTCGAGAAATCGTGTTTTAAACAATAAAAACGACTCACGGCCTTATTTAGTTCACATTTGTACTTTTGGTAAGCTAGCCCGTATTCATAACGCACTAAAGCTTTTTATCGCGTTAAACGCCTTTTCTCGACGAGAAAAGCACAATTTCATCAAAAACAAACAAAACAAGAAAAATGAATCTATTCAACAAGTCTACAACACGTCCTTAAGAGGTACATGATTTCACCCAATGTCAATGTGTAATTTCTCCAGTTCTGATCATTTTTTAGGTTGTTGGTAGCTTGGTCCAATGTCAAAACACAGTGAAATCTTTTTATGGCTTTAATCGCGTTTTCTCCTCGAGAGAAACATGATTTCACTAAAAACGTCAATATTTTAAACATGCCTGTTGTACATGTGCGCAAACACTCAGAGCCTTAAGATAGGGGTTTCACCAATGTGTTTTTTGGTGAGAAACCTTCTATTTGAAGGTTCTGTGCGTTTTCAGACAAGTACAATATGTATTTATAGTGTTTCTGATGAAATCCCTCCTTTTAATGCATTTTCTCACAGAAAACGAGTCTCTCGCCAGGCGAACATGGCTTTTTTGAAAAAGCATATTCTGGTCAAGAAATCGGGTTTTAAACAACAAAAACGACTCCCGGCCTTATTTAGTTCACGTTTGTACTTTTGGTAAGCTAGCCCGTATTCATAACGCACTAAAGCTATTTATCGCGTTAAACGCCTTTTCTCGACGAGAAAAGCACAATTTCATCAAAAACAAACAAAACAAGAAAAATGAATGTATTCAACAAGTCTACAACACGTCCTTAAGAGTTACATGATTTCACCCAATGTCAATGTGTAATTTCTCCAGGTCTGATCATTTTTTAGGTTGTTGGTAGCTTGGTCCAATGTCAAAACACAGTGAAATCTTTTTATGGCTTTAAACGCGTTTTCTCCTCGAGAGAAACATGATTTCACTAAAAACGTTATAGTTTAAACATGCCTGTTGTACATGTGCGCAAACACTCAGAGCCTTAAGATAGGGGTTTCACCAATGTGTTTTTTGGTGAGAAACCTTCTATTTCAAGGTTCTGTGCGTTTTCAGACAAGTACAATATGTATTTATAGTGTTTCTGATGAAATCCCTCCTTTTAATGCATTTTCTCACAGAAAACGAGTCTCTCGCCATGGGAACATGGCTTTTTAAAAAAAAGCATATTCTCGTCGAGAAATCGTGTTTTAAACAATAAAAACGACTCCCGGCCTTATTTAGTTCACATTTGTACTTTTGGTAAGCTAGCCCGTATTCATAACGCACTAAACCTTTTTATCGCGTTAAACGCCTTTTCTCGACGAGAAAAGCACAATTTCATCAAAAACAAACAAAACAAGAAAAATGAATGTATTCAACAAGTCTACAACACGTCCTTAAGAGTTACATGATTTCACCCAATGTCAATGTGTAATTTCTCCAGTTCTGATCATTTTTTAGGTTGTTGGTAGCTTGGTCCAATGTCAAAACACAGTGAAATCTTTTTATGGCTTTAAACGCGTTTTGTCCTCGAGAGAAACATGATTTCACTAAAAACGTCATATTTTAAACATGCCTGTTGTACATGTGCGCAAACACTCAGAGCCTTAAGATAGGGGTTTCACCAATGTGTTTTTTGGTGAGAAACCTTCTATTTCAAGGTTCTGTGCGTTTTCAGACAAGTACAATATGTATTTATAGTGTTTCTGATGAAATCCCTCCTTTTAATGCACTTTCTCACAGAAAACGAGTCTCTCGCCATGGGAACATGGCTTTTTTGAAAAAGCATATTCTGGTCGAGAAATCGTGTTTTAAACAATAAAAACGACTCACGGCCTTATTTAGTTCACATTTGTACTTTTGGTAAGCTAGCCCGTATTCATAACGCACTAAAGCTTTTTATCGCGTTAAACGCCTTTTCTCGACGAGAAAAGCACAATTTCATCAAAAACAAACAAAACAAGAAAAATGAATCTATTCAACAAGTCTACAACACGTCCTTAAGAGTTACATGATTTCACCCAATGTCAATGTGTAATTTCTCCAGTTCTGATCATTTTTTAGGTTGTTGGTAGCTTGGTCCAATGTCAAAACACAGTGAAATCTTTTTATGGCTTTAAACGCGTTTTCTCCTCGAGAGAAACATGATTTCACTAAAAACGTCATATTTTAAACATGCCTGTTGTACATGTGCGCAAACACTCAGAGCCTTAAGATAGGGGTTTCACCAATGTGTTTTTTGGTGAGAAACCTTCTATTTCAAGGTTCTGTGCGTTTTCAGACAAGTACAATATGTATTTATAGTGTTTCTGATGAAATCCCTCCTTTTAATGCATTTTCTCACAGAAAACGAGTCTCTCGCCATGGGAACATGGCTTTTTTGAAAAAGCATATTCTGGTCGAGAAATCGTGTTTTAAACAATAAAAACGACTCACGGCCTTATTTAGTTCACATTTGTACTTTTGGTAAGCTAGCCCGTATTCATAACGCACTAAAGCTTTTTATCGCGTTAAACGCCTTTTCTCGACGAGAAAAGCACAATTTCATCAAAAACAAACAAAACAAGAAAAATGAATCTATTCAACAAGTCTACAACACGTCCTTAAGAGGTACATGATTTCACCCAATGTCAATGTGTAATTTCTCCAGTTCTGATCATTTTTTAGGTTGTTGGTAGCTTGGTCCAATGTCAAAACACAGTGAAATCTTTTTATGGCTTTAAACGCGTTTTCTCCTCGAGAGAAACATGATTTCACTAAAAACGTTATAGTTTAAACATGCCTGTTGTACATGTGCGCAAACACTCAGAGCCTTAAGATAGGGGTTTCACCAATGTGTTTTTTGGTGAGAAACCTTCTATTTCAAGGTTCTGTGCCTTTTTATGACAAGTACAATATGTATTTATAGTGTTTCTGATGAAATCCCTCCTTTTAATGCATTTTCTCACAGAAAACGAGTCTCTCGCCAGGCGAACATGGCTTTTTTGAAAAAGCATATTCTGGTCAAGAAATCGGGTTTTAAACAACAAAAACGACTCCCGGCCTTATTTAGTTCACGTTTGTACTTTTGGTAAGCTAGCCCGTATTCATAACGCACTAAAGCTTTTTATCGCGTTAAACGCCTTTTTTCGACGAGAAAAGCACAATTTCATCAAAAACAAACAAAACAAGAAAAATGAATGTATTCAACAAGTCTACAACACGTCCTTAAGAGTTACATGATTTCACCCAATGTCAATGTGTAATTTCTCCAGTTCTGATCATTTTTTAGGTTGTTGGTAGCTTGGTCCAATGTCAAAACACAGTGAAATCTTTTTATGGCTTTAAACGCGTTTTCTCCTCGAGAGAAACATGATTTCACTAAAAACGTTATAGTTTAAACATGCCTGTTGTACATGTGCGCAAACACTCAGAGCCTTAAGATAGGGGTTTCACCAATGTGTTTTTTGGTGAGAAACCTTCTATTTCAAGGTTCTGTGCGTTTTCAGACAAGTACAATATGTATTTATAGTGTTTCTGATGAAATCCCTCCTTTTAATGCATTTTCTCACAGAAAACGAGTCTCTCGCCATGGGAACATGGCTTTTTAAAAAAAGCATATTCTCGTCGAGAAATCGTGTTTTAAACAATAAAAACGACTCCCGGCCTTATTTAGTTCACATTTGTACTTTTGGTAAGCTAGCCCGTATTCATAACGCACTAAACCTTTTTATCGCGTTAAACGCCTTTTCTCGACGAGAAAAGCACAATTTCATCAAAAACAAACAAAACAAGAAAAATGAATGTATTCAACAAGTCTACAACACGTCCTTAAGAGGTAAATGATTTCACCCAATGTCAATGTGTAATTTCTCCAGTTCTGATCATTTTTTAGGTTGTTGGTAGCTTGGTCCAATGTCAAAACACAGTGAAATCTTTTTATGGCTTTAAACGCGTTTTCTCCTCGAGAGAAACATGATTTCACTAAAAACGTTATAGTTTAAACATGCCTGTTGTACATGTGCGCAAACACTCAGAGCCTTAAGATAGGGGTTTCACCAATGTGTTTTTTGGTGAGAAACCTTCTATTTCAAGGTTCTGTGCGTTTTCAGACAAGTGCAATATGTATTTATAGTGTTTCTGATGAAATCCCTCCTTTTAATGCATTTTCTCACAGAAAACGAGTCTCTCGCCATGGGAACATGGCTTTTTTGAAAAAGCATATTCTGGTCGAGAAATCGTGTTTTAAACAATAAAAACGACTCCCGGCCTTATTTAGTTCACATTTGTACTTTTGGCAAGCTAGCCCGTATTCATAGCGCACTAAACCTTTTTATCACGTTAAACGCCTTTTCTCGACGAGAAAAGCACAATTTCATCAAAAACAAACAAAACAAGAAAAATGAATCTATTCAACAAGTCTACAACACGTCCTTAAGAGGTACATGATTTCACCCAATGTCAATGTGTAATTTCTCCAGTTCTGATCATTTTTTAGGTTGTTGGTAGCTTGGTCCAATGTCAAAACACAGTGAAATCTTTTTATGGCTTTAAACGCGTTTTGTCCTCGAGAGAAACATGATTTCACTAAAAACGTTATAGTTTAAACATGCCTGTTGTACATGTGCGCAAACACTCAGAGCCTTAAGATAGGGGTTTCACCAATGTGTTTTTTGGTGAGAAACCTTCTATTTCAAGGTTCTGTGCCTTTTTATGACAAGTACAATATGTATTTATAGTGTTTCTGATGAAATCCCTCCTTTTAATGCATTTTCTCACAGAAAACGAGTCTCTCGCCATGGGAACATGGCTTTTTTGAAAAAGCATATTCTCGTCGAGAAATCGTGTTTTAAACAATAAAAACGACTCCCGGCCTTATTTAGTTCACATTTGTACTTTTGGTAAGCTAACCCGTATTCATAACGCACTAAACCTTTTTATCGCGTTAAACGCCTTTTCTCGACGAGAAAAGCACAATTTCATCAAAAACAAACAAAACAAGAAAAATGAATGTATTCAACAAGTCTACAACACGTCCTTAAGAGTTACATGATTTCACCCAATGTCAATGTGTAATTTCTCCAGTTCTGATCATTTTTTAGGTTGTTGGTAGCTTGGTCCAATGTCAAAACACAGTGAAATCTTTTTATGGCTTTAAACGCGTTTTCTCCTCGAGAGAAACATGATTTCACTAAAAACGTCATATTTTAAACATGCCTGTTGTACATGTGCGCAAACACTCAGAGCCTTAAGATAGGGGTTTCACCAATGTGTTTTTTGGTGAGAAACCTTCTATTTCAAGGTTCTGTGCGTTTTCAGACAAGTACAATATGTATTTATAGTGTTTCTGATGAAATCCCTCCTTTTAATGCATTTTCTCACAGAAAACGAGTCTCTCGCCATGGGAACATGGCTTTTTAAAAAAAGCATATTCTCGTCGAGAAATCGTGTTTTAAACAATAAAAACAACTCCCGGCCTTATTTAGTTCACATTTGTACTTTTGGTAAGCTAACCCGTATTCATAACGCACTAAACCTTTTTATCGCGTTAAACGCCTTTTCTCGACGAGAAAAGCACAATTTCATCAAAAACAAACAAAACAAGAAAAATGAATGTATTCAACAAGTCTACAACACGTCCTTAAGAGTTACATGATTTCACCCAATGTCAATGTGTAATTTGTCCAGTTCTGATCATTTTTTAGGTTGTTGGTAGCTTGGTCCAATGTCAAAACACAGTGAAATCTTTTTATGGCTTTAAACGCGTTTTGTCCTCGAGAGAAACATGATTTCACTAAAAACGTCATATTTTAAACATGCCTGTTGTACATGTGCGCAAACACTCAGAGCCTTAAGATAGGGGTTTCACCAATGTGTTTTTTGGTGAGAAACCTTCTATTTCAAGGTTCTGTGCGTTTTCAGACAAGTACAATATGTATTTATAGTGTTTCTGATGAAATCCCTCCTTTTAATGCATTTTCTCACAGAAAACGAGTCTCTCGCCATGGGAACATGGCTTTTTTGAAAAAGCATATTCTGGTCGAGAAATCGTGTTTTAAACAATAAAAACGACTCACGGCCTTATTTAGTTCACATTTGTACTTTTGGTAAGCTAGCCCGTATTCATAACGCACTAAAGCTTTTTATCGCGTTAAACGCCTTTTCTCGACGAGAAAAGCACAATTTCATCAAAAACAAACAAAACAAGAAAAATGAATCTATTCAACAAGTCTACAACACGTCCTTAAGAGGTACATGATTTCACCCAATGTCAATGTGTAATTTCTCCAGTTCTGATCATTTTTTAGGTTGTTGGTAGCTTGGTCCAATGTCAAAACACAGTGAAATCTTTTTATGGCTTTAAACGCGTTTTCTCCTCGAGAGAAACATGATTTCACTAAAAACGTCATATTTTAAACATGCCTGTTGTACATGTGCGCAAACACTCAGAGCCTTAAGATAGGGGTTTCACCAATGTGTTTTTTGGTGAGAAACCTTCTATTTCAAGGTTCTGTGCGTTTTCAGACAAGTACAATATGTATTTATAGTGTTTCTGATGAAATCCCTCCTTTTAATGCATTTTCTCACAGAAAACGAGTCTCTCGCCATGGGAACATGGCTTTTTAAAAAAAAGCATATCTCGTCGAGAAATCGTGTTTTAAACAATAAAAACGACTCCCGGCCTTATTTAGTTCACATTTGTACTTTTGGTAAGCTAGCCCGTATTCATAACGCACTAAACCTTTTTATCGCGTTAAACGCCTTTTCTCGACGAGAAAAGCACAATTTCATCAAAAACAAACAAAACAAGAAAAATGAATGTATTCAACAAGTCTACAACACGTCCTTAAGAGGGAAATGATTTCACCCAATGTCAATGTGTAATTTGTCCAGTTCTGATCATTTTTTAGGTTGTTGGTAGCTTGGTCCAATGTCAAAACACAGTGAAATCTTTTTATGGCTTTAAACGCGTTTTCTCCTCGAGAGAAACATGATTTCACTAAAAACGTTATAGTTTAAACATGCCTGTTTTACATGTGCGCAAACACTCAGAGCCTTAAGATAGGGGTTTCACCAATGTGTTTTTTGGTGAGAAACCTTCTATTTCAAGGTTCTGTGCCTTTTTATGACAAGTACAATATGTATTTATAGTGTTTCTGTTGAAATCCCTGCTTTTAATGCATTTTCTCACAGAAAACGAGTCTCTCGCCATGGGAACATGGCTTTTTTGAAAAAGCATATTCTCGTCGAGAAATCGTGTTTTAAACAATAAAAACGACTCCCGGCCTTATTTAGTTCACATTTGTACTTTTGGTAAGCTAACCCGTATTCATAACGCACTAAACCTTTTTATCGCGTTAAACGCCTTTTCTCGACGAGAAAAGCACAATTTCATCAAAAACAAACAAAACAAGAAAAATGAATGTATTCAACAAGTCTACAACACGTCCTTAAGAGTTACATGATTTCACCCAATGTCAATGTGTAATTTCTCCAGTTCTGATCATTTTTTAGGTTGTTGGTAGCTTGGTCCAATGTCAAAACACAGTGAAATCTTTTTATGGCTTTAAACGCGTTTTGTCCTCGAGAGAAACATGATTTCACTAAAAACGTCATATTTTAAACATGCCTGTTGTACATGTGCGCAAACACTCAGAGCCTTAAGATAGGGGTTTCACCAATGTGTTTTTTGGTGAGAAACCTTCTATTTCAAGGTTCTGTGCGTTTTCAGACAAGTACAATATGTATTTATAGTGTTTCTGATGAAATCCCTCCTTTTAATGCACTTTCTCACAGAAAACGAGTCTCTCGCCATGGGAACATGGCTTTTTTGAAAAAGCATATTCTGGTCGAGAAATCGTGTTTTAAACAATAAAAACGACTCACGGCCTTATTTAGTTCACATTTGTACTTTTGGTAAGCTAGCCCGTATTCATAACGCACTAAAGCTTTTTATCGCGTTAAACGCCTTTTCTCGACGAGAAAAGCACAATTTCATCAAAAACAAACAAAACAAGAAAAATGAATCTATTCAACAAGTCTACAACACGTCCTTAAGAGTTACATGATTTCACCCAATGTCAATGTGTAATTTCTCCAGTTCTGATCATTTTTTAGGTTGTTGGTAGCTTGGTCCAATGTCAAAACACAGTGAAATCTTTTTATGGCTTTAAACGCGTTTTCTCCTCGAGAGAAACATGATTTCACTAAAAACGTCATATTTTAAACATGCCTGTTGTACATGTGCGCAAACACTCAGAGCCTTAAGATAGGGGTTTCACCAATGTGTTTTTTGGTGAGAAACCTTCTATTTCAAGGTTCTGTGCGTTTTCAGACAAGTACAATATGTATTTATAGTGTTTCTGATGAAATCCCTCCTTTTAATGCATTTTCTCACAGAAAACGAGTCTCTCGCCATGGGAACATGGCTTTTTTGAAAAAGCATATTCTGGTCGAGAAATCGTGTTTTAAACAATAAAAACGACTCACGGCCTTATTTAGTTCACATTTGTACTTTTGGTAAGCTAGCCCGTATTCATAACGCACTAAAGCTTTTTATCGCGTTAAACGCCTTTTCTCGACGAGAAAAGCACAATTTCATCAAAAACAAACAAAACAAGAAAAATGAATCTATTCAACAAGTCTGCAACACGTCCTTAAGAGTTACATGATTTCACCCAATGTCAATATGTAATTTCTCCAGTTCTGATCATTTTTTAGGTTGTTGGTAGCTTGGTCAATGCCAAAACACAGTGAGATCTTTTTATGGCTTTAAACGCGTTTTCTCCTCGAGAGAAACATGATTTCACTAAAAACGTTATAGTTTAAACATGCCTGTTTGTACATGTATGCAAACACTCAGAGCCTTAAGATAGGGGTTTCACCAATGTGTTTTTTGGTGAGAAACCTTCTATTTGAAGGTTCTGTGCCTTTTTATGACAAGTACAATATGTATTTATAGTGTTTCTGATGAAATCCCTCCTTTTAATGCATTTTCTCACAGAAAACGAGTCTCTCGCCAGGCGAACATGGCTTTTTTGAAAAAGCATATTCTGGTCAAGAAATCGGGTTTTAAACAACAAAAACGACTCACGGCCTTATTTAGTTCACGTTTGTACTTTTGGTAAGCTAGCCCGTATTCATAACGCACTAAACCTTTTTATCGCGTTAAACGCCTTTTCTCGACGAGAAAAGCACAATTTCATCAAAAACAAACAAAACAAGAAAAATGAATGTATTCAACAAGTCTACAACACGTCCTTAAGAGTTACATGATTTCACCCAATGTCAATGTGTAATTTCTCCAGTTCTGATCATTTTTTAGGTTGTTGGTAGCTTGGTCCAATGTCAAAACACAGTGAAATCTTTTTATGGCTTTAAACGCGTTTTCTCCTCGAGAGAAACATGATTTCACTAAAAACGTTATAGTTTAAACATGCCTGTTGTACATGTGCGCAAACACTCAGAGCCTTAAGATAGGGGTTTCACCAATGTGTTTTTTGGTGAGAAACCTTCTATTTCAAGGTTCTGTGCGTTTTCAGACAAGTACAATATGTATTTATAGTGTTTCTGATGAAATCCCTCCTTTTAATGCATTTTCTCACAGAAAACGAGTCTCTCGCCATGGGAACATGGCTTTTTAAAAAAAGCATATTCTCGTCGAGAAATCGTGTTTTAAACAATAAAAACGACTCCCGGCCTTATTTAGTTCACATTTGTACTTTTGGTAAGCTAGCCCGTATTCATAACGCACTAAACCTTTTTATCGCGTTAAACGCCTTTTCTCGACGAGAAAAGCACAATTTCATCAAAAACAAACAAAACAAGAAAAATGAATGTATTCAACAAGTCTACAACACGTCCTTAAGAGGGAAATGATTTCACCCAATGTCAATGTGTAATTTGTCCAGTTCTGATCATTTTTTAGGTTGTTGGTAGCTTGGTCCAATGTCAAAACACAGTGAAAAATTTTTTATGGCTTTAAACGCGTTTTCTCCTCGAGAGAAACATGATTTCACTAAAAACGTCATATTTTAAACATGCCTGTTGTACATGTGCGCAAACACTCAGAGCCTTAAGATAGGGGTTTCACCAATGTGTTTTTTGGTGAGAAACCTTCTATTTCAAGGTTCTGTGCGTTTTCAGACAAGTACAATATGTATTTATAGTGTTTCTGATGAAATCCCGCCTTTTAATGCATTTTCTCACAGAAAACGAGTCTCTCGCCATGGGAACATGGCTTTTTTGAAAAAGCATATTCTGGTCGAGAAATCGTGTTTTAAACAATAAAAACGACTCACGGCCTTATTTAGTTCACATTTGTACTTTTGGTAAGCTAGCCCGTATTCATAACGCACTAAAGCTTTTTATCGCGTTAAACGCCTTTTCTCGACGAGAAAAGCACAATTTCATCAAAAACAAACAAAACAAGAAAAATGAATGTATTCAACAAGTCTACAACACGTCCTTAAGAGTTACATGATTTCACCCAATGTCAATGTGTAATTTCTCCAGTTCTGATCATTTTTTAGGTTGTTGGTAGCTTGGTCCAATGTCAAAACACAGTGAAATCTTTTTATGGCTTTAAACGCGTTTTCTCCTCGAGAGAAACATGATTTCACTAAAAACGTTATAGTTTAAACATGCCTGTTGTACATGTGCGCAAACACTCAGAGCCTTAAGATAGGGGTTTCACCAATGTGTTTTTTGGTGAGAAACCTTCTATTTCAAGGTTCTGTGCGTTTTCAGACAAGTACAATATGTATTTATAGTGTTTCTGATGAAATCCCTCCTTTTAATGCATTTTCTCACAGAAAACGAGTCTCTCGCCATGGGAACATGGCTTTTTAAAAAAAGCATATTCTCGTCGAGAAATCGTGTTTTAAACAATAAAAACGACTCCCGGCCTTATTTAGTTCACATTTGTACTTTTGGTAAGCTAGCCCGTATTCATAACGCACTAAACCTTTTTATCGCGTTAAACGCCTTTTCTCGACGAGAAAAGCACAATTTCATCAAAAACAAACAAAACAAGAAAAATGAATGTATTCAACAAGTCTACAACACGTCCTTAAGAGGTAAATGATTTCACCCAATGTCAATGTGTAATTTCTCCAGTTCTGATCATTTTTTAGGTTGTTGGTAGCTTGGTCCAATGTCAAAACACAGTGAAATCTTTTTATGGCTTTAAACGCGTTTTCTCCTCGAGAGAAACATGATTTCACTAAAAACGTTATAGTTTAAACATGCCTGTTGTACATGTGCGCAAACACTCAGAGCCTTAAGATAGGGGTTTCACCAATGTGTTTTTTGGTGAGAAACCTTCTATTTCAAGGTTCTGTGCGTTTTCAGACAAGTGCAATATGTATTTATAGTGTTTCTGATGAAATCCCTCCTTTTAATGCATTTTCTCACAGAAAACGAGTCTCTCGCCATGGGAACATGGCTTTTTTGAAAAAGCATATTCTGGTCGAGAAATCGTGTTTTAAACAATAAAAACGACTCCCGGCCTTATTTAGTTCACATTTGTACTTTTGGTAAGCTAGCCCGTATTCATAGCGCACTAAACCTTTTTATCACGTTAAACGCCTTTTCTCGACGAGAAAAGCACAATTTCATCAAAAACAAACAAAACAAGAAAAATGAATCTATTCAACAAGTCTACAACACGTCCTTAAGAGGTACATGATTTCACCCAATGTCAATGTGTAATTTCTCCAGTTCTGATCATTTTTTAGGTTGTTGGTAGCTTGGTCCAATGTCAAAACACAGTGAAATCTTTTTATGGCTTTAAACGCGTTTTCTCCTCGAGAGAAACATGATTTCACTAAAAACGTTATAGTTTAAACATGCCTGTTGTACATGTGCGCAAACACTCAGAGCCTTAAGATAGGGGTTTCACCAATGTGTTTTTTGGTGAGAAACCTTCTATTTCAAGGTTCTGTGCCTTTTTATGACAAGTACAATATGTATTTATAGTGTTTCTGATGAAATCCCTCCTTTTAATGCATTTTCTCACAGAAAACGAGTCTCTCGCCAGGCGAACATGGCTTTTTTGAAAAAGCATATTCTGGTCAAGAAATCGGGTTTTAAACAACAAAAACGACTCCCGGCCTTATTTAGTTCACGTTTGTACTTTTGGTAAGCTAGCCCGTATTCATAACGCAGTAAAGCTTTTTATCGCGTTAAACGCCTTTTCTCGACGAGAAAAGCACAATTTCATCAAAAACAAACAAAACAAGAAAAATGAATGTATTCAACAAGTCTACAACACGTCCTTAAGAGTTACATGATTTCACCCAATGTCAATGTGTAATTTCTCCAGTTCTGATCATTTTTTAGGTTGTTGGTAGCTTGGTCCAATGTCAAAACACAGTGAAATCTTTTTATGGCTTTAAACGCGTTTTCTCCTCGAGAGAAACATGATTTCACTAAAAACGTTATAGTTTAAACATGCCTGTTGTACATGTGCGCAAACACTCAGAGCCTTAAGATAGGGGTTTCACCAATGTGTTTTTTGGTGAGAAACCTTCTATTTCAAGGTTCTGTGCGTTTTCAGACAAGTACAATATGTATTTATAGTGTTTCTGATGAAATCCCTCCTTTTAATGCATTTTCTCACAGAAAACGAGTCTCTCGCCATGGGAACATGGCTTTTTAAAAAAAGCATATTCTCGTCGAGAAATCGTGTTTTAAACAATAAAAACGACTCCCGGCCTTATTTAGTTCACATTTGTACTTTTGGTAAGCTAGCCCGTATTCATAACGCACTAAACCTTTTTATCGCGTTAAACGCCTTTTCTCGACGAGAAAAGCACAATTTCATCAAAAACAAACAAAACAAGAAAAATGAATGTATTCAACAAGTCTACAACACGTCCTTAAGAGGTAAATGATTTCACCCAATGTCAATGTGTAATTTCTCCAGTTCTGATCATTTTTTAGGTTGTTGGTAGCTTGGTCCAATGTCAAAACACAGTGAAATCTTTTTATGGCTTTAAACGCGTTTTCTCCTCGAGAGAAACATGATTTCACTAAAAACGTTATAGTTTAAACATGCCTGTTGTACATGTGCGCAAACACTCAGAGCCTTAAGATAGGGGTTTCACCAATGTGTTTTTTGGTGAGAAACCTTCTATTTCAAGGTTCTGTGCGTTTTCAGACAAGTGCAATATGTATTTATAGTGTTTCTGATGAAATCCCTCCTTTTAATGCATTTTCTCACAGAAAACGAGTCTCTCGCCATGGGAACATGGCTTTTTTGAAAAAGCATATTCTGGTCGAGAAATCGTGTTTTAAACAATAAAAACGACTCCCGGCCTTATTTAGTTCACATTTGTACTTTTGGCAAGCTAGCCCGTATTCATAGCGCACTAAACCTTTTTATCACGTTAAACGCCTTTTCTCGACGAGAAAAGCACAATTTCATCAAAAACAAACAAAACAAGAAAAATGAATCTATTCAACAAGTCTACAACACGTCCTTAAGAGGTAAATGATTTCACCCAATGTCAATGTGTAATTTCTCCAGTTCTGATCATTTTTTAGGTTGTTGGTAGCTTGGTCCAATGTCAAAACACAGTGAAATCTTTTTATGGCTTTAAACGCGTTTTCTCCTCGAGAGAAACATGATTTCACTAAAAACGTTATAGTTTAAACATGCCTGTTGTACATGTGCGCAAACACTCAGAGCCTTAAGATAGGGGTTTCACCAATGTGTTTTTTGGTGAGAAACCTTCTATTTCAAGGTTCTGTGCGTTTTCAGACAAGTACAATATGTATTTATAGTGTTTCTGATGAAATCCCTCCTTTTAATGCATTTTCTCACAGAAAACGAGTCTCTCGCCATGGGAACATGGCTTTTTAAAAAAAGCATATTCTCGTCGAGAAATCGTGTTTTAAACAATAAAAACGACTCCCGGCCTTATTTAGTTCACATTTGTACTTTTGGTAAGCTAGCCCGTATTCATAACGCACTAAACCTTTTTATCGCGTTAAACGCCTTTTCTCGACGAGAAAAGCACAATTTCATCAAAAACAAACAAAACAAGAAAAATGAATGTATTCAACAAGTCTACAACACGTCCTTAAGAGGGAAATGATTTCACCCAATGTCAATGTGTAATTTGTCCAGTTCTGATCATTTTTTAGGTTGTTGGTAGCTTGGTCCAATGTCAAAACACAGTGAAATCTTTTTATGGCTTTAAACGCGTTTTCTCCTCGAGAGAAACATGATTTCACTAAAAACGTTATAGTTTAAACATGCCTGTTTTACATGTGCGCAAACACTCAGAGCCTTAAGATAGGGGTTTCACCAATGTGTTTTTTGGTGAGAAACCTTCTATTTCAAGGTTCTGTGCCTTTTTATGACAAGTACAATATGTATTTATAGTGTTTCTGTTGAAATCCCTGCTTTTAATGCATTTTCTCACAGAAAACGAGTCTCTCGCCATGGGAACATGGCTTTTTTGAAAAAGCATATTCTCGTCGAGAAATCGTGTTTTAAACAATAAAAACGACTCCCGGCCTTATTTAGTTCACATTTGTACTTTTGGTAAGCTAACCCGTATTCATAACGCACTAAACCTTTTTATCGCGTTAAACGCCTTTTCTCGACGAGAAAAGCACAATTTCATCAAAAACAAACAAAACAAGAAAAATGAATGTATTCAACAAGTCTACAACACGTCCTTAAGAGTTACATGATTTCACCCAATGTCAATGTGTAATTTCTCCAGTTCTGATCATTTTTTAGGTTGTTGGTAGCTTGGTCCAATGTCAAAACACAGTGAAATCTTTTTATGGCTTTAAACGCGTTTTGTCCTCGAGAGAAACATGATTTCACTAAAAACGTCATATTTTAAACATGCCTGTTGTACATGTGCGCAAACACTCAGAGCCTTAAGATAGGGGTTTCACCAATGTGTTTTTTGGTGAGAAACCTTCTATTTCAAGGTTCTGTGCGTTTTCAGACAAGTACAATATGTATTTATAGTGTTTCTGATGAAATCCCTCCTTTTAATGCATTTTCTCACAGAAAACGAGTCTCTCGCCATGGGAACATGGCTTTTTAAAAAAAGCATATTCTCGTCGAGAAATCGTGTTTTAAACAATAAAAACGACTCCCGGCCTTATTTAGTTCACATTTGTACTTTTGGTAAGCTAGCCCGTATTCATAACGCACTAAACCTTTTTATCGCGTTAAACGCCTTTTCTCGACGAGAAAAGCACAATTTCATCAAAAACAAACAAAACAAGAAAAATGAATGTATTCAACAAGTCTACAACACGTCCTTAAGAGGGAAATGATTTCACCCAATGTCAATGTGTAATTTGTCCAGTTCTGATCATTTTTTAGGTTGTTGGTAGCTTGGTCCAATGTCAAAACACAGTGAAATCTTTTTATGGCTTTAAACGCGTTTTCTCCTCGAGAGAAACATGATTTCACTAAAAACGTTATAGTTTAAACATGCCTGTTTTACATGTGCGCAAACACTCAGAGCCTTAAGATAGGGGTTTCACCAATGTGTTTTTTGGTGAGAAACCTTCTATTTCAAGGTTCTGTGCCTTTTTATGACAAGTACAATATGTATTTATAGTGTTTCTGTTGAAATCCCTGCTTTTAATGCATTTTCTCACAGAAAACGAGTCTCTCGCCATGGGAACATGGCTTTTTTGAAAAAGCATATTCTCGTCGAGAAATCGTGTTTTAAACAATAAAAACGACTCCCGGCCTTATTTAGTTCACATTTGTACTTTTGGTAAGCTAACCCGTATTCATAACGCACTAAACCTTTTTATCGCGTTAAACGCCTTTTCTCGACGAGAAAAGCACAATTTCATCAAAAACAAACAAAACAAGAAAAATGAATGTATTCAACAAGTCTACAACACGTCCTTAAGAGTTACATGATTTCACCCAATGTCAATGTGTAATTTCTCCAGTTCTGATCATTTTTTAGGTTGTTGGTAGCTTGGTCCAATGTCAAAACACAGTGAAATCTTTTTATGGCTTTAAACGCGTTTTGTCCTCGAGAGAAACATGATTTCACTAAAAACGTCATATTTTAAACATGCCTGTTGTACATGTGCGCAAACACTCAGAGCCTTAAGATAGGGGTTTCACCAATGTGTTTTTTGGTGAGAAACCTTCTATTTCAAGGTTCTGTGCGTTTTCAGACAAGTACAATATGTATTTATAGTGTTTCTGATGAAATCCCTCCTTTTAATGCACTTTCTCACAGAAAACGAGTCTCTCGCCATGGGAACATGGCTTTTTTGAAAAAGCATATTCTGGTCGAGAAATCGTGTTTTAAACAATAAAAACGACTCACGGCCTTATTTAGTTCACATTTGTACTTTTGGTAAGCTAGCCCGTATTCATAACGCACTAAAGCTTTTTATCGCGTTAAACGCCTTTTCTCGACGAGAAAAGCACAATTTCATCAAAAACAAACAAAACAAGAAAAATGAATCTATTCAACAAGTCTACAACACGTCCTTAAGAGTTACATGATTTCACCCAATGTCAATGTGTAATTTCTCCAGTTCTGATCATTTTTTAGGTTGTTGGTAGCTTGGTCCAATGTCAAAACACAGTGAAATCTTTTTATGGCTTTAAACGCGTTTTCTCCTCGAGAGAAACATGATTTCACTAAAAACGTCATATTTTAAACATGCCTGTTGTACATGTGCGCAAACACTCAGAGCCTTAAGATAGGGGTTTCACCAATGTGTTTTTTGGTGAGAAACCTTCTATTTCAAGGTTCTGTGCGTTTTCAGACAAGTACAATATGTATTTATAGTGTTTCTGATGAAATCCCTCCTTTTAATGCATTTTCTCACAGAAAACGAGTCTCTCGCCATGGGAACATGGCTTTTTTGAAAAAGCATATTCTGGTCGAGAAATCGTGTTTTAAACAATAAAAACGACTCACGGCCTTATTTAGTTCACATTTGTACTTTTGGTAAGCTAGCCCGTATTCATAACGCACTAAAGCTTTTTATCGCGTTAAACGCCTTTTCTCGACGAGAAAAGCACAATTTCATCAAAAACAAACAAAACAAGAAAAATGAATCTATTCAACAAGTCTGCAACACGTCCTTAAGAGTTACATGATTTCACCCAATGTCAATATGTAATTTCTCCAGTTCTGATCATTTTTTAGGTTGTTGGTAGCTTGGTCAATGCCAAAACACAGTGAGATCTTTTTATGGCTTTAAACGCGTTTTCTCCTCGAGAGAAACATGATTTCACTAAAAACGTTATAGTTTAAACATGCCTGTTTGTACATGTATGCAAACACTCAGAGCCTTAAGATAGGGGTTTCACCAATGTGTTTTTTGGTGAGAAACCTTCTATTTGAAGGTTCTGTGCCTTTTTATGACAAGTACAATATGTATTTATAGTGTTTCTGATGAAATCCCTCCTTTTAATGCATTTTCTCACAGAAAACGAGTCTCTCGCCAGGCGAACATGGCTTTTTTGAAAAAGCATATTCTGGTCAAGAAATCGGGTTTTAAACAACAAAAACGACTCACGGCCTTATTTAGTTCACGTTTGTACTTTTGGTAAGCTAGCCCGTATTCATAACGCACTAAACCTTTTTATCGCGTTAAACGCCTTTTCTCGACGAGAAAAGCACAATTTCATCAAAAACAAACAAAACAAGAAAAATGAATGTATTCAACAAGTCTACAACACGTCCTTAAGAGTTACATGATTTCACCCAATGTCAATGTGTAATTTCTCCAGTTCTGATCATTTTTTAGGTTGTTGGTAGCTTGGTCCAATGTCAAAACACAGTGAAATCTTTTTATGGCTTTAAACGCGTTTTCTCCTCGAGAGAAACATGATTTCACTAAAAACGTTATAGTTTAAACATGCCTGTTGTACATGTGCGCAAACACTCAGAGCCTTAAGATAGGGGTTTCACCAATGTGTTTTTTGGTGAGAAACCTTCTATTTCAAGGTTCTGTGCGTTTTCAGACAAGTACAATATGTATTTATAGTGTTTCTGATGAAATCCCTCCTTTTAATGCATTTTCTCACAGAAAACGAGTCTCTCGCCATGGGAACATGGCTTTTTAAAAAAAGCATATTCTCGTCGAGAAATCGTGTTTTAAACAATAAAAACGACTCCCGGCCTTATTTAGTTCACATTTGTACTTTTGGTAAGCTAGCCCGTATTCATAACGCACTAAACCTTTTTATCGCGTTAAACGCCTTTTCTCGACGAGAAAAGCACAATTTCATCAAAAACAAACAAAACAAGAAAAATGAATGTATTCAACAAGTCTACAACACGTCCTTAAGAGGGAAATGATTTCACCCAATGTCAATGTGTAATTTGTCCAGTTCTGATCATTTTTTAGGTTGTTGGTAGCTTGGTCCAATGTCAAAACACAGTGAAAAATTTTTTATGGCTTTAAACGCGTTTTCTCCTCGAGAGAAACATGATTTCACTAAAAACGTTATAGTTTAAACATGCCTGTTTTACATGTGCGCAAACACTCAGAGCCTTAAGATAGGGGTTTCACCAATGTGTTTTTTGGTGAGAAACCTTCTATTTCAAGGTTCTGTGCCTTTTTATGACAAGTACAATATGTATTTATAGTGTTTCTGTTGAAATCCCTGCTTTTAATGCATTTTCTCACAGAAAACGAGTCTCTCGCCATGGGAACATGGCTTTTTTGAAAAAGCATATTCTCGTCGAGAAATCGTGTTTTAAACAATAAAAACGACTCCCGGCCTTATTTAGTTCACATTTGTACTTTTGGTAAGCTAACCCGTATTCATAACGCACTAAACCTTTTTATCGCGTTAAACGCCTTTTCTCGACGAGAAAAGCACAATTTCATCAAAAACAAACAAAACAAGAAAAATGAATGTATTCAACAAGTCTACAACACGTCCTTAAGAGTTACATGATTTCACCCAATGTCAATGTGTAATTTCTCCAGTTCTGATCATTTTTTAGGTTGTTGGTAGCTTGGTCCAATGTCAAAACACAGTGAAATCTTTTTATGGCTTTAAACGCGTTTTGTCCTCGAGAGAAACATGATTTCACTAAAAACGTCATATTTTAAACATGCCTGTTGTACATGTGCGCAAACACTCAGAGCCTTAAGATAGGGGTTTCACCAATGTGTTTTTTGGTGAGAAACCTTCTATTTCAAGGTTCTGTGCGTTTTCAGACAAGTACAATATGTATTTATAGTGTTTCTGATGAAATCCCTCCTTTTAATGCATTTTCTCACAGAAAACGAGTCTCTCGCCATGGGAACATGGCTTTTTTGAAAAAGCATATTCTGGTCGAGAAATCGTGTTTTAAACAATAAAAACGACTCACGGCCTTATTTAGTTCACATTTGTACTTTTGGTAAGCTAGCCCGTATTCATAACGCACTAAAGCTTTTTATCGCGTTAAACGCCTTTTCTCGACGAGAAAAGCACAATTTCATCAAAAACAAACAAAACAAGAAAAATGAATCTATTCAACAAGTCTACAACACGTCCTTAAGAGGTACATGATTTCACCCAATGTCAATGTGTAATTTCTCCAGTTCTGATCATTTTTTAGGTTGTTGGTAGCTTGGTCCAATGTCAAAACACAGTGAAATCTTTTTATGGCTTTAATCGCGTTTTCTCCTCGAGAGAAACATGATTTCACTAAAAACGTCAATATTTTAAACATGCCTGTTGTACATGTGCGCAAACACTCAGAGCCTTAAGATAGGGGTTTCACCAATGTGTTTTTTGGTGAGAAACCTTCTATTTCAAGGTTCTGTGCGTTTTCAGACAAGTACAATATGTATTTATAGTGTTTCTGATGAAATCCCTCCTTTTAATGCATTTTCTCACAGAAAACGAGTCTCTCGCCATGGGAACATGGCTTTTTTGAAAAAGCATATTCTGGTCGAGAAATCGTGTTTTAAACAATAAAAACGACTCACGGCCTTATTTAGTTCACATTTGTACTTTTGGTAAGCTAGCCCGTATTCATAACGCACTAAAGCTTTTTATCGCGTTAAACGCCTTTTCTCGACGAGAAAAGCACAATTTCATCAAAAACAAACAAAACAAGAAAAATGAATCTATTCAACAAGTCTACAACACGTCCTTAAGAGGTACATGATTTCACCCAATGTCAATGTGTAATTTCTCCAGTTCTGATCATTTTTTAGGTTGTTGGTAGCTTGGTCCAATGTCAAAACACAGTGAAATCTTTTTATGGCTTTAAACGCGTTTTCTCCTCGAGAGAAACATGATTTCACTAAAAACGTTATAGTTTAAACATGCCTGTTGTACATGTGCGCAAACACTCAGAGCCTTAAGATAGGGGTTTCACCAATGTGTTTTTTGGTGAGAAACCTTCTATTTCAAGGTTCTGTGCGTTTTCAGACAAGTACAATATGTATTTATAGTGTTTCTGATGAAATCCCTCCTTTTAATGCATTTTCTCACAGAAAACGAGTCTCTCGCCATGGGAACATGGCTTTTTAAAAAAAGCATATTCTCGTCAAGAAATCGTGTTTTAAACAATAAAAACGACTCCCGGCCTTATTTAGTTCACATTTGTACTTTTGGTAAGCTAGCCCGTATTCATAACGCACTAAACCTTTTTATCGCGTTAAACGCCTTTTCTCGACGAGAAAAGCACAATTTCATCAAAAACAAACAAAACAAGAAAAATGAATGTATTCAACAAGTCTACAACACGTCCTTAAGAGGTAAATGATTTCACCCAATGTCAATGTGTAATTTCTCCAGTTCTGATCATTTTTTAGGTTGTTGGTAGCTTGGTCCAATGTCAAAACACAGTGAAATCTTTTTATGGCTTTAAACGCGTTTTCTCCTCGAGAGAAACATGATTTCACTAAAAACGTTATAGTTTAAACATGCCTGTTGTACATGTGCGCAAACACTCAGAGCCTTAAGATAGGGGTTTCACCAATGTGTTTTTTGGTGAGAAACCTTCTATTTCAAGGTTCTGTGCGTTTTCAGACAAGTGCAATATGTATTTATAGTGTTTCTGATGAAATCCCTCCTTTTAATGCATTTTCTCACAGAAAACGAGTCTCTCGCCATGGGAACATGGCTTTTTTGAAAAAGCATATTCTGGTCGAGAAATCGTGTTTAAACAATAAAAACGACTCCCGGCCTTATTTAGTTCACATTTGTACTTTTGGCAAGCTAGCCCGTATTCATAGCGCACTAAACCTTTTTATCACGTTAAACGCCTTTTCTCGACGAGAAAAGCACAATTTCATCAAAAACAAACAAAACAAGAAAAATGAATCTATTCAACAAGTCTACAACACGTCCTTAAGAGGTACATGATTTCACCCAATGTCAATGTGTAATTTCTCCAGTTCTGATCATTTTTTAGGTTGTTGGTAGCTTGGTCCAATGTCAAAACACAGTGAAATCTTTTTATGGCTTTAAACGCGTTTTCTCCTCGAGAGAAACATGATTTCACTAAAAACGTTATAGTTTAAACATGCCTGTTGTACATGTGCGCAAACACTCAGAGCCTTAAGATAGGGGTTTCACCAATGTGTTTTTTGGTGAGAAACCTTCTATTTCAAGGTTCTGTGCCTTTTTATGACAAGTACAATATGTATTTATAGTGTTTCTGATGAAATCCCTCCTTTTAATGCATTTTCTCACAGAAAACGAGTCTCTCGCCAGGCGAACATGGCTTTTTTGAAAAAGCATATTCTGGTCAAGAAATCGGGTTTTAAACAACAAAAACGACTCCCGGCCTTATTTAGTTCACGTTTGTACTTTTGGTAAGCTAGCCCGTATTCATAACGCACTAAAGCTTTTTATCGCGTTAAACGCCTTTTTTCGACGAGAAAAGCACAATTTCATCAAAAACAAACAAAACAAGAAAAATGAATGTATTCAACAAGTCTACAACACGTCCTTAAGAGTTACATGATTTCACCCAATGTCAATGTGTAATTTCTCCAGTTCTGATCATTTTTTAGGTTGTTGGTAGCTTGGTCCAATGTCAAAACACAGTGAAATCTTTTTATGGCTTTAAACGCGTTTTCTCCTCGAGAGAAACATGATTTCACTAAAAACGTTATAGTTTAAACATGCCTGTTGTACATGTGCGCAAACACTCAGAGCCTTAAGATAGGGGTTTCACCAATGTGTTTTTTGGTGAGAAACCTTCTATTTCAAGGTTCTGTGCGTTTTCAGACAAGTACAATATGTATTTATAGTGTTTCTGATGAAATCCCTCCTTTTAATGCATTTTCTCACAGAAAACGAGTCTCTCGCCATGGGAACATGGCTTTTTAAAAAAAGCATATTCTCGTCGAGAAATCGTGTTTTAAACAATAAAAACGACTCCCGGCCTTATTTAGTTCACATTTGTACTTTTGGTAAGCTAGCCCGTATTCATAACGCACTAAACCTTTTTATCGCGTTAAACGCCTTTTCTCGACGAGAAAAGCACAATTTCATCAAAAACAAACAAAACAAGAAAAATGAATGTATTCAACAAGTCTACAACACGTCCTTAAGAGGTAAATGATTTCACCCAATGTCAATGTGTAATTTCTCCAGTTCTGATCATTTTTTAGGTTGTTGGTAGCTTGGTCCAATGTCAAAACACAGTGAAATCTTTTTATGGCTTTAAACGCGTTTTCTCCTCGAGAGAAACATGATTTCACTAAAAACGTTATAGTTTAAACATGCCTGTTGTACATGTGCGCAAACACTCAGAGCCTTAAGATAGGGGTTTCACCAATGTGTTTTTTGGTGAGAAACCTTCTATTTCAAGGTTCTGTGCGTTTTCAGACAAGTGCAATATGTATTTATAGTGTTTCTGATGAAATCCCTCCTTTTAATGCATTTTCTCACAGAAAACGAGTCTCTCGCCATGGGAACATGGCTTTTTTGAAAAAGCATATTCTGGTCGAGAAATCGTGTTTTAAACAATAAAAACGACTCCCGGCCTTATTTAGTTCACATTTGTACTTTTGGCAAGCTAGCCCGTATTCATAGCGCACTAAACCTTTTTATCACGTTAAACGCCTTTTCTCGACGAGAAAAGCACAATTTCATCAAAAACAAACAAAACAAGAAAAATGAATCTATTCAACAAGTCTACAACACGTCCTTAAGAGGTACATGATTTCACCCAATGTCAATGTGTAATTTCTCCAGTTCTGATCATTTTTTAGGTTGTTGGTAGCTTGGTCCAATGTCAAAACACAGTGAAATCTTTTTATGGCTTTAAACGCGTTTTGTCCTCGAGAGAAACATGATTTCACTAAAAACGTTATAGTTTAAACATGCCTGTTGTACATGTGCGCAAACACTCAGAGCCTTAAGATAGGGGTTTCACCAATGTGTTTTTTGGTGAGAAACCTTCTATTTGAAGGTTCTGTGCCTTTTTATGACAAGTACAATATGTATTTATAGTGTTTCTGATGAAATCCCTCCTTTTAATGCATTTTCTCACAGAAAACGAGTCTCTCGCCATGGGAACATGGCTTTTTAAAAAAAGCATATTCTCGTCGAGAAATCGTGTTTTAAACAATAAAAACGACTCCCGGCCTTATTTAGTTCACATTTGTACTTTTGGTAAGCTAACCCGTATTCATAACGCACTAAACCTTTTTATCGCGTTAAACGCCTTTTCTCGACGAGAAAAGCACAATTTCATCAAAAACAAACAAAACAAGAAAAATGAATGTATTCAACAAGTCTACAACACGTCCTTAAGAGTTACATGATTTCACCCAATGTCAATGTGTAATTTCTCCAGTTCTGATCATTTTTTAGGTTGTTGGTAGCTTGGTCCAATGTCAAAACACAGTGAAATCTTTTTATGGCTTTAAACGCGTTTTCTCCTCGAGAGAAACATGATTTCACTAAAAACGTCATATTTTAAACATGCCTGTTGTACATGTGCGCAAACACTCAGAGCCTTAAGATAGGGGTTTCACCAATGTGTTTTTTGGTGAGAAACCTTCTATTTCAAGGTTCTGTGCGTTTTCAGACAAGTACAATATGTATTTATAGTGTTTCTGATGAAATCCCTCCTTTTAATGCATTTTCTCACAGAAAACGAGTCTCTCGCCATGGGAACATGGCTTTTTAAAAAAAGCATATTCTCGTCGAGAAATCGTGTTTTAAACAATAAAAACAACTCCCGGCCTTATTTAGTTCACATTTGTACTTTTGGTAAGCTAACCCGTATTCATAACGCACTAAACCTTTTTATCGCGTTAAACGCCTTTTCTCGACGAGAAAAGCACAATTTCATCAAAAACAAACAAAACAAGAAAAATGAATGTATTCAACAAGTCTACAACACGTCCTTAAGAGTTACATGATTTCACCCAATGTCAATGTGTAATTTGTCCAGTTCTGATCATTTTTTAGGTTGTTGGTAGCTTGGTCCAATGTCAAAACACAGTGAAATCTTTTTATGGCTTTAAACGCGTTTTGTCCTCGAGAGAAACATGATTTCACTAAAAACGTCATATTTTAAACATGCCTGTTGTACATGTGCGCAAACACTCAGAGCCTTAAGATAGGGGTTTCACCAATGTGTTTTTTGGTGAGAAACCTTCTATTTCAAGGTTCTGTGCGTTTTCAGACAAGTACAATATGTATTTATAGTGTTTCTGATGAAATCCCTCCTTTTAATGCATTTTCTCACAGAAAACGAGTCTCTCGCCATGGGAACATGGCTTTTTTGAAAAAGCATATTCTGGTCGAGAAATCGTGTTTTAAACAATAAAAACGACTCACGGCCTTATTTAGTTCACATTTGTACTTTTGGTAAGCTAGCCCGTATTCATAACGCACTAAAGCTTTTTATCGCGTTAAACGCCTTTTCTCGACGAGAAAAGCACAATTTCATCAAAAACAAACAAAACAAGAAAAATGAATCTATTCAACAAGTCTACAACACGTCCTTAAGAGGTACATGATTTCACCCAATGTCAATGTGTAATTTCTCCAGTTCTGATCATTTTTTAGGTTGTTGGTAGCTTGGTCCAATGTCAAAACACAGTGAAATCTTTTTATGGCTTTAAACGCGTTTTCTCCTCGAGAGAAACATGATTTCACTAAAAACGTCATATTTTAAACATGCCTGTTGTACATGTGCGCAAACACTCAGAGCCTTAAGATAGGGGTTTCACCAATGTGTTTTTTGGTGAGAAACCTTCTATTTCAAGGTTCTGTGCGTTTTCAGACAAGTACAATATGTATTTATAGTGTTTCTGATGAAATCCCTCCTTTTAATGCATTTTCTCACAGAAAACGAGTCTCTCGCCATGGGAACATGGCTTTTTTGAAAAAGCATATTCTGGTCGAGAAATCGTGTTTTAAACAATAAAAACGACTCACGGCCTTATTTAGTTCACATTTGTACTTTTGGTAAGCTAGCCCGTATTCATAACGCACTAAACCTTTTTATCGCGTTAAACGCCTTTTCTCGAAGAGAAAAGCACAATTTCATCAAAAACAAACAAAACAAGAAAAATGAATCTATTCAACAAGTCTACAACACGTCCTTAAGAGGTACATGATTTCACCCAATGTCAATGTGTAATTTCTCCAGTTCTGATCATTTTTTAGGTTGTTGGTAGCTTGGTCCAATGTCAAAACACAGTGAAATCTTTTTATGGCTTTAAACGCGTTTTCTCCTCGAGAGAAACATGATTTCACTAAAAACGTTATAGTTTAAACATGCCTGTTGTACATGTGCGCAAACACTCAGAGCCTTAAGATAGGGGTTTCACCAATGTGTTTTTTGGTGAGAAACCTTCTATTTGAAGGTTCTGTGCCTTTTAATGACAAGTACAATATGTATTTATAGTGTTTCTGATGAAATCCCTCCTTTTAATGCATTTTCTCACAGAAAACGAGTCTCTCGCCAGGCGAACATGGCTTTTTTGAAAAAGCATATTCTGGTCAAGAAATCGGGTTTTAAACAACAAAAACGACTCACGGCCTTATTTAGTTCACGTTTGTACTTTTGGTAAGCTAGCCCGTATTCATAACGCACTAAACCTTTTTATCGCGTTAAACGCCTTTTCTCGACGAGAAAAGCACAATTTCATCAAAAACAAACAAAACAAGAAAAATGAATGTATTCAACAAGTCTACAACACGTCCTTAAGAGTTACATGATTTCACCCAATGTCAATGTGTAATTTCTCCAGTTCTGATCATTTTTTAGGTTGTTGGTAGCTTGGTCCAATGTCAAAACACAGTGAAATCTTTTTATGGCTTTAAACGCGTTTTCTCCTCGAGAGAAACATGATTTCACTAAAAACGTTATAGTTTAAACATGCCTGTTGTACATGTGCGCAAACACTCAGAGCCTTAAGATAGGGGTTTCACCAATGTGTTTTTTGGTGAGAAACCTTCTATTTCAAGGTTCTGTGCGTTTTCAGACAAGTACAATATGTATTTATAGTGTTTCTGATGAAATCCCTCCTTTTAATGCATTTTCTCACAGAAAACGAGTCTCTCGCCATGGGAACATGGCTTTTTAAAAAAAGCATATTCTCGTCGAGAAATCGTGTTTTAAACAATAAAAACGACTCCCGGCCTTATTTAGTTCACATTTGTACTTTTGGTAAGCTAGCCCGTATTCATAACGCACTAAACCTTTTTATCGCGTTAAACGCCTTTTCTCGACGAGAAAAGCACAATTTCATCAAAAACAAACAAAACAAGAAAAATGAATGTATTCAACAAGTCTACAACACGTCCTTAAGAGGGAAATGATTTCACCCAATGTCAATGTGTAATTTGTCCAGTTCTGATCATTTTTTAGGTTGTTGGTAGCTTGGTCCAATGTCAAAACACAGTGAAAAATTTTTTATGGCTTTAAACGCGTTTTCTCCTCGAGAGAAACATGATTTCACTAAAAACGTTATAGTTTAAACATGCCTGTTTTACATGTGCGCAAACACTCAGAGCCTTAAGATAGGGGTTTCACCAATGTGTTTTTTGGTGAGAAACCTTCTATTTCAAGGTTCTGTGCCTTTTTATGACAAGTACAATATGTATTTATAGTGTTTCTGTTGAAATCCCTGCTTTTAATGCATTTTCTCACAGAAAACGAGTCTCTCGCCATGGGAACATGGCTTTTTTGAAAAAGCATATTCTCGTCGAGAAATCGTGTTTTAAACAATAAAAACGACTCCCGGCCTTATTTAGTTCACATTTGTACTTTTGGTAAGCTAACCCGTATTCATAACGCACTAAACCTTTTTATCGCGTTAAACGCCTTTTCTCGACGAGAAAAGCACAATTTCATCAAAAACAAACAAAACAAGAAAAATGAATGTATTCAACAAGTCTACAACACGTCCTTAAGAGTTACATGATTTCACCCAATGTCAATGTGTAATTTCTCCAGTTCTGATCATTTTTTAGGTTGTTGGTAGCTTGGTCCAATGTCAAAACACAGTGAAATCTTTTTATGGCTTTAAACGCGTTTTGTCCTCGAGAGAAACATGATTTCACTAAAAACGTCATATTTTAAACATGCCTGTTGTACATGTGCGCAAACACTCAGAGCCTTAAGATAGGGGTTTCACCAATGTGTTTTTTGGTGAGAAACCTTCTATTTCAAGGTTCTGTGCGTTTTCAGACAAGTACAATATGTATTTATAGTGTTTCTGATGAAATCCCTCCTTTTAATGCATTTTCTCACAGAAAACGAGTCTCTCGCCATGGGAACATGGCTTTTTTGAAAAAGCATATTCTGGTCGAGAAATCGTGTTTTAAACAATAAAAACGACTCACGGCCTTATTTAGTTCACATTTGTACTTTTGGTAAGCTAGCCCGTATTCATAACGCACTAAAGCTTTTTATCGCGTTAAACGCCTTTTCTCGACGAGAAAAGCACAATTTCATCAAAAACAAACAAAACAAGAAAAATGAATCTATTCAACAAGTCTACAACACGTCCTTAAGAGGTACATGATTTCACCCAATGTCAATGTGTAATTTCTCCAGTTCTGATCATTTTTTAGGTTGTTGGTAGCTTGGTCCAATGTCAAAACACAGTGAAATCTTTTTATGGCTTTAATCGCGTTTTCTCCTCGAGAGAAACATGATTTCACTAAAAACGTCAATATTTTAAACATGCCTGTTGTACATGTGCGCAAACACTCAGAGCCTTAAGATAGGGGTTTCACCAATGTGTTTTTTGGTGAGAAACCTTCTATTTCAAGGTTCTGTGCGTTTTCAGACAAGTACAATATGTATTTATAGTGTTTCTGATGAAATCCCTCCTTTTAATGCATTTTCTCACAGAAAACGAGTCTCTCGCCATGGGAACATGGCTTTTTTGAAAAAGCATATTCTGGTCGAGAAATCGTGTTTTAAACAATAAAAACGACTCACGGCCTTATTTAGTTCACATTTGTACTTTTGGTAAGCTAGCCCGTATTCATAACGCACTAAAGCTTTTTATCGCGTTAAACGCCTTTTCTCGACGAGAAAAGCACAATTTCATCAAAAACAAACAAAACAAGAAAAATGAATCTATTCAACAAGTCTACAACACGTCCTTAAGAGGTACATGATTTCACCCAATGTCAATGTGTAATTTCTCCAGTTCTGATCATTTTTTAGGTTGTTGGTAGCTTGGTCCAATGTCAAAACACAGTGAAATCTTTTTATGGCTTTAAACGCGTTTTCTCCTCGAGAGAAACATGATTTCACTAAAAACGTTATAGTTTAAACATGCCTGTTGTACATGTGCGCAAACACTCAGAGCCTTAAGATAGGGGTTTCACCAATGTGTTTTTTGGTGAGAAACCTTCTATTTCAAGGTTCTGTGCGTTTTCAGACAAGTACAATATGTATTTATAGTGTTTCTGATGAAATCCCTCCTTTTAATGCATTTTCTCACAGAAAACGAGTCTCTCGCCATGGGAACATGGCTTTTTAAAAAAAGCATATTCTCGTCAAGAAATCGTGTTTTAAACAATAAAAACGACTCCCGGCCTTATTTAGTTCACATTTGTACTTTTGGTAAGCTAGCCCGTATTCATAACGCACTAAACCTTTTTATCGCGTTAAACGCCTTTTCTCGACGAGAAAAGCACAATTTCATCAAAAACAAACAAAACAAGAAAAATGAATGTATTCAACAAGTCTACAACACGTCCTTAAGAGGTAAATGATTTCACCCAATGTCAATGTGTAATTTCTCCAGTTCTGATCATTTTTTAGGTTGTTGGTAGCTTGGTCCAATGTCAAAACACAGTGAAATCTTTTTATGGCTTTAAACGCGTTTTCTCCTCGAGAGAAACATGATTTCACTAAAAACGTTATAGTTTAAACATGCCTGTTGTACATGTGCGCAAACACTCAGAGCCTTAAGATAGGGGTTTCACCAATGTGTTTTTTGGTGAGAAACCTTCTATTTCAAGGTTCTGTGCGTTTTCAGACAAGTGCAATATGTATTTATAGTGTTTCTAATGAAATCCCTCCTTTTAATGCATTTTCTCACAGAAAACGAGTCTCTCGCCATGGGAACATGGCTTTTTTGAAAAAGCATATTCTGGTCGAGAAATCGTGTTTTAAACAATAAAAACGACTCCCGGCCTTATTTAGTTCACATTTGTACTTTTGGCAAGCTAGCCCGTATTCATAGCGCACTAAACCTTTTTATCACGTTAAACGCCTTTTCTCGACGAGAAAAGCACAATTTCATCAAAAACAAACAAAACAAGAAAAATGAATCTATTCAACAAGTCTACAACACGTCCTTAAGAGGTACATGATTTCACCCAATGTCAATGTGTAATTTCTCCAGTTCTGATCATTTTTTAGGTTGTTGGTAGCTTGGTCCAATGTCAAAACACAGTGAAATCTTTTTATGGCTTTAAACGCGTTTTCTCCTCGAGAGAAACATGATTTCACTAAAAACGTTATAGTTTAAACATGCCTGTTGTACATGTGCGCAAACACTCAGAGCCTTAAGATAGGGGTTTCACCAATGTGTTTTTTGGTGAGAAACCTTCTATTTGAAGGTTCTGTGCCTTTTTATGACAAGTACAATATATATTTATAGTGTTTCTGATGAAATCCCTCCTTTTAATGCATTTTCTCACAGAAAACGAGTCTCTCGCCATGGGAACATGGCTTTTTTGAAAAAGCATATTCTGGTCGAGAAATCGTGTTTTAAACAATAAAAACGACTCCCGGCCTTATTTAGTTCACATTTGTACTTCTGGCAAGCTAGCCCGTATTCATAGCGCACTAAACCTTTTTATCACGTTAAACGCCTTTTCTCGACGAGAAAAGCACAATTTCATCAAAAACAAACAAAACAAGAAAAATGAATGTATTCAACAAGTCTACAACACGTCCTTAAGAGTTACATGATTTCACCCAATGTCAATGTGTAATTTCTCCAGTTCTGATCATTTTTTAGGTTGTTGGTAGCTTGGTCCAATGTCAAAACACAGTGAAATCTTTTTATGGCTTTAAACGCGTTTTCTCCTCGAGAGAAACATGATTTCACTAAAAACGTTATAGTTTAAACATGCCTGTTGTACATGTGCGCAAACACTCAGAGCCTTAAGATAGGGGTTTCACCAATGTGTTTTTTGGTGAGAAACCTTCTATTTCAAGGTTCTGTGCGTTTTCAGACAAGTACAATATGTATTTATAGTGTTTCTGATGAAATCCCTCCTTTTAATGCATTTTCTCACAGAAAACGAGTCTCTCGCCATGGGAACATGGCTTTTTTAAACAAGCATATTCTCGTCGAGAAATCGTGTTTTAAACAATAAAAACGACTCCCGGCCTTATTTAGTTCACATTTGTACTTTTGGTAAGCTAGCCCGTATTCATAACGCACTAAACCTTTTTATCGCGTTAAACGCCTTTTCTCGACGAGAAAAGCACAATTTCATCAAAAACAAACAAAACAAGAAAAATGAATATTCAACAAGTCTACAACACGTCCTTAAGAGTTACATGATTTCACCCAATGTCAATGTGTAATTTCTCCAGTTCTGATCATTTTTTAGGTTGTTGGTAGCTTGGTCCAATGTCAAAACACAGTGAAATCTTTTTATGGCTTTAAACGCGTTTTCTCCTCGAGAGAAACATGATTTCACTAAAAACGTTATAGTTTAAACATGCCTGTTGTACATGTGCGCAAACACTCAGAGCCTTAAGATAGGGGTTTCACCAATGTGTTTTTTGGTGAGAAACCTTCTATTTCAAGGTTCTGTGCGTTTTCAGACAAGTACAATATGTATTTATAGTGTTTCTGATGAAATCCCTCCTTTCAATGCATTTTCTCACAGAAAACGAGTCCCTCGCCATGGGAACATGGCTTTTTTGAAAAAGCATATTCTGGTCGAGAAATCGTGTTTTAAACAATAAAAACGATTCCCGGCCTTATTTAGTTCACATTTGTACTTTTGGTAAGCTAGCCCGTATTCATAACGCACTAAAACTTTTTATCACGTTAACGCCTTTTCTCGACGAGAAAAGCACAATTTCATCAAACACAAACAAAACAAGAAAAATGAATGTATTCAACAAGTCTACAACACGTCCTTAAGAGTTACATGATTTCACCCAATGTCAATGTGTAATTTGTCCAGTTCTGATCATTTTTTAGGTTGCTGGTAGCTTGGTCCAATGTCAAAACACAGTGAAATCTTTTTATGGCTTTAAACGCGTTTTCTCCTCGAGAGAAACATGATTTCACTAAAAACGTTATAGTTTAAACATGCCTGTTGTACATGTGCGCAAACACTCAGAGCCTTAAGATAGGGGTTTCACCAATGTGTTTTTTGGTGAGAAACCTTCTATTTGAAGGTTCTGTGCCTTTTTATGACAAGTAAAATCTGTATTTATAGTGTTTCTGATGAAATCCCTCCTTTTAATGCATTTTCTCACAGAAAACGAGTCTCTCGCCAGGCGAACATGGCTTTTTTGAAAAAGCATATTCTGGTCAAGAAATCGGGTTTTAAACAACAAAAACGACTCCCGGCCTTATTTAGTTCACGTTTGTACTTTTGGTAAGCTAGCCCGTATTCATAACGCACTAAAGCTCCTTATCGCGTTAAACGCCTTTTCTCGACGAGAAAAGCACAATTTCATCAAAAACAAACAAAACAAGAAAAATGAATGTATTCAACAAGTCTACAACACGTCCTTAAGAGTTACATGATTTCACCCAATGTCAATGTGTAATTTCTCCAGTTCTGATCATTTTTTAGGTTGTTGGTAGCTTGGTCCAATGTCAAAACACAGTGAAATCTTTTTATGGCTTTAAACGCGTTTTCTCCTCGAGAGAAACATGATTTCACTAAAAACGTTATAGTTTAAACATGCCTGTTGTACATGTGCGCAAACACTCAGAGCCTTAAGATAGGGGTTTCACCAATGTGTTTTTTGGTGAGAAACCTTCTATTTCAAGGTTCTGTGCGTTTTCAGACAAGTGCAATATGTATTTATAGTGTTTCTGATGAAATCCCTCCTTTTAATGCATTTTCTCACAGAAAACGAGTCTCTCGCCATGGGAACATGGCTTTTTTGAAAAAGCATATTCTCGTCGAGAAATCGTGTTTTAAACAATAAAAACGACTCCCGGCCTTATTTAGTTCACATTTGTACTTTTGGCAAGCTAGCCCGTATTCATAGCGCACTAAACCTTTTTATCACGTTAAACGCCTTTTCTCGACGAGAAAAGCACAATTTCATCAAAAACAAACAAAACAAGAAAAATGAATCTATTCAACAAGTCTACAACACGTCCTTAAGAGGTACATGATTTCACCCAATGTCAATGTGTAATTTCTCCAGTTCTGATCATTTTTTAGGTTGTTGGTAGCTTGGTCCAATGTCAAAACACAGTGAAATCTTTTTATGGCTTTAAACGCGTTTTCTCCTCGAGAGAAACATGATTTCACTAAAAACGTTATAGTTTAAACATGCCTGTTGTACATGTGCGCAAACACTCAGAGCCTTAAGATAGGGGTTTCACCAATGTGTTTTTTGGTGAGAAACCTTCTATTTGAAGGTTCTGTGCCTTTTTATGACAAGTACAATATATATTTATAGTGTTTCTGATGAAATCCCTCCTTTTAATGCATTTTCTCACAGAAAACGAGTCTCTCGCCATGGGAACATGGCTTTTTTGAAAAAGCATATTCTGGTCGAGAAATCGTGTTTTAAACAATAAAAACGACTCCCGGCCTTATTTAGTTCACATTTGTACTTTTGGCAAGCTAGCCCGTATTCATAGCGCACTAAACCTTTTTATCACGTTAAACGCCTTTTCTCGACGAGAAAAGCACAATTTCATCAAAAACAAACAAATCAAGAAAAATGAATGTATTCAACAAGTCTACAACACGTCCTTAAGAGTTACATGATTTCACCCAATGTCAATGTGTAATTTCTCCAGTTCTGATCATTTTTTAGGTTGTTGGTAGCTTGGTCCAATGTCAAAACACAGTGAAATCTTTTTATGGCTTTAAACGCGTTTTCTCCTCGAGAGAAACATGATTTCACTAAAAACGTTATAGTTTAAACATGCCTGTTGTACATGTGCGCAAACACTCAGAGCCTTAAGATAGGGGTTTCACCAATGTGTTTTTTGGTGAGAAACCTTCTATTTCAAGGTTCTGTGCGTTTTCAGACTAGTACAATATGTATTTATAGTGTTTCTGATGAAATCCCTCCTTTTAATGCATTTTCTCACAGAAAACGAGTCTCTCGCCATGGGAACATGGCTTTTTTGAAAAAGCATATTCTCGTCGAGAAATCGTGTTTTAAACAATAAAAACGACTCCCGGCCTTATTTAGTTCACATTTGTACTTTTGGTAAGCTAGCCCGTATTCATAGCGCACTAAACCTTTTTATCACGTTAAACGCCTTTTCTCGACGAGAAAAGCACAATTTCATCAAAAACAAACAAAACAAGAAAAATGAATGTATTCAACAAGTCTACAACACGTCCTTAAGAGGTACATGATTTCACCCAATGTCAATGTGTAATTTCTCCAGTTCTGATCATTTTTTAGGTTGTTGGTAGCTTGGTCCAATGTCAAAACACAGTGAAATCTTTTTATGGCTTTAAACGCGTTTTCTCCTCGAGAGAAACATGATTTCACTAAAAACGTTATAGTTTAAACATGCCTGTTGTACATGTGCGCAAACACTCAGAGCCTTAAGATAGGGGTTTCACCAATGTGTTTTTTGGTGAGAAACCTTCTATTTCAAGGTTCTGTGCCTTTTTATGACAAGTACAATATGTATTTATAGTGTTTCTGATGAAATCCCTCCTTTTAATGCATTTTCTCACAGAAAACGAGTCTCTCGCCATGGGAACATGGCTTTTTTGAAAAAGCATATTCTGGTCGAGAAATCGTGTTTTAAACAATAAAAACGACTCCCGGCCTTATTTAGTTCACATTTGTACTTTTGGCAAGCTAGCCCGTATTCATAGCGCACTAAACCTTTTTATCACGTTAAACGCCTTTTCTCGACGAGAAAAGCACAATTTCATCAAAAACAAACAAAACAAGAAAAATGAATGTATTCAACAAGTCTACAACACGTCCTTAAGAGTTACATGATTTCACCCAATGTCAATGTGTAATTTCTCCAGTTCTGATCATTTTTTAGGTTGTTGGTAGCTTGGTCCAATGTCAAAACACAGTGAAATCTTTTTATGGCTTTAAACGCGTTTTCTCCTCGAGAGAAACATGATTTCACTAAAAACGTTATAGTTTAAACATGCCTGTTGTACATGTGTGCAAACACTCAGAGCCTTAAGATAGGGGTTTCACCAATGTGTTTTTTGGTGAGAAACCTTCTATTTCAAGGTTCTGTGCGTTTTCAGACAAGTACAATATGTATTTATAGTGTTTCTGATGAAATCCCTCCTTTTAATGCATTTTCTCACAGAAAACGAGTCTCTCGCCATGGGAACATGGCTTTTTTGAAAAAGCATATTCTGGTCGAGAAATCGTGTTTTAAACAATAAAAACGACTCCCGGCCTTATTTAGTTCACATTTGTACTTTTGGTAAGCTAGCCCGTATTCATAACGCACTAAACCTTTTTATCGCGTTAAACGCCTTTTCTAGACGAGAAAAGCACAATTTCATTATGGATAATAACACCAAGGACATGGCAGCTCAAGGACAACGCGAACAACCGAACATGACAAAACAACCAAATGTGACAAAACAACCGAATGTGACAAAACAACCGGATGTGACAATCCTGCCTTAGGAAACAGGAATGAAAGAAACCAAGAGCAGTGATACTACACTGAGAGAACGCCCTAAGAGGCCGATAGAGAAACCAAAAAGACTGATTGAAAAAATGTGGAAAAAAAAGTTTGTAAAGAGCTTGACAAAGAAATGAGAAATGTGTATACATGGGCCTACAGTAAAATGTTTTGTTTATAATTGAGTGAGTTGCTCAAGGAATTCATGTTATACTTTTGCAGTGTAAAAGCAGAAGTTTTGGGTTAATTAAAAAAGACAGCGCTATGATTCATAGCATGTTATCTGTTTTTATTTTCTTTAAAAAAAGGTAAGATGTATTGATATGACAAGTATATGCAGTATCAGTTCATGATGTTATACCGCTGCACCAGTAGGTGGCAGTAGCGTAAGGTTGTCGTGCCATCCTAGTTTTATATGTGGAAAGAGTGACGAATAAAAACACTCTAAATCAAGACTCCGGTGTGCAAGCCTCGTCAATACACAGGCTTTATTATTTACATTTGGTAACCTAGTCCATATGCGTAAAACACTAAATCGTTTTATGGCGTTAAACGCATTTTCTCGACAAGAAAACCACAATTTCATCAAAAAACAAACAAACAAACAAAAATGAATCTATTCAACAAGTCAGCAACACATCCTTAAGAGTTACGTGTTTTCACCCAATTTCAATGTGTAATTTCACCAGTTCTGATCATTGTTTAGCTTGTTGGTAGCTTGGTCAAAATGCCAGACACAGTGAATCCTTTTTATTGCTTTAAACGCATTTTCTCCTCAAGAGAATCATGATTTCATTAAAAACGTTATAGTTTAAAAATACCTGATGTACATTGTCTGACTTTCTGTCTATATGGAGGGATCCGACGACGACTTTGTAGTTCAGTGTCTTTATTTCAACGGTGACGGTCACAATCATATAGTAGCTAGCTCTGCAGTAGTGACTCGTCTGAGTGCTAAACATTGACTGACGATTATGTGGTTCCCCTGCGTCCTCATGCGTCAGATGGACCAATCAGCTTGCAGTTAACTTAACAGCCAATAGGAGTGCTTGTATCACAACCTTATAGCCAAACGGGCTATTATATTCTAGAGAATATTACATCCCCCTTCTTAAGAAATTGAAATCAAACATTAGACTCCCAACATTAGTAGCACATGTCCTATATCAAACATATGAACAATCAGGACGAAAGAAAACACATTTTATAGTAATCACTGAGAGTCAATACTCTTAATAAAACAGGTAATATTCATTCAATATTACTGTATGCATATTAAACTACGGTAAGTAATCAAACACTTAAGAGGTACTACAAATCACAAGAACATTTTACAATATTTTTTTTTTTAGATAAGGGCAGCAATCCGCCTACACCCTTGTACATTACATGTCCAGAACCTCTCTGGGCTTCACTGCTCGTCCATACCTTGTCTGGTAGGGGACAGTCTCTGAGGCTGTCTCAGCCACTGCATGTGAGACGTGTGGTGTGTTGTGAATTGTGAGTTGACCGTGGTTCTCGTCAGTTCCTGTGTTGGTGTGAGTGTCAGTGTGTGTTTCTTTTGTGTCCAGGAGGGGACGTCTGTTTCTTCTGTACTCCTGTCCTTCAGCTGTGCGGACGTGGTAGGATCTGTTGGTATCCGCTGGCTGGATGACAACTGCTGGTTTCCAACAGCCGTGCTCCTGGAATCTGATATGTTGTCCTTCGTGCAGCTGTGACATCGACTTCGCTGACCTGTCGTAGTACCTTTTCTGCTGCAGCTGACGTTGGACTCTCCTGGCGTGCGTGTCTCTGTGACTGACGACCTTGGGCTGAAGCTGCTGGTGTGTGTTGGGTAGAATTGAGCGTAGACGACGACTCATGAGCAGCTGGGCTGGTGATCTGAAGCTGTCGACAGGTGTGTTCCGATACTCAAGCAGACTCAGGTAGGGGTCTCTCTGGTCCGCCTTGGCCTTTTCCATCAGCAACTTGGCGATGTGTACAGCTTTTTCGGCGAGGCCGTTGCTTTGGGGATAATGCGGACTGGTAGTCGTGTGGGTTAACTCCCAAGTCTTCGCGAAGGTCTCAAACTCCATACTTGAGTACTGAGGTCCATTATCCAAAATAACAGTCTCAGGTACGCTGTGTCTGGCGAAGGTTGCCTTCAGCTTGCGTATCACAGCTGAGGATGTTGTGCTGTGTAGCTTGTCGAGTTCGAAGTATCTGCTGTAATAGTCCACTGTGACGATGTAATTGTCCTGATTCCAGGTGAACAAGTCAGTAGCGACTACTTGCCATGGCCTGTCCGGGATCTTGTGGCTGATCATGGGCTCTTTAGTGTTTGACGGTCTGTAGGTGAGACAGGTGGGGCACTGTCCAACCATCTCCTCGATCCGCTTGTTCATCCCAGGCCAGAACACTATGTCACAGGCTCTCTGCTTGCATTTTGAGCTGTGTGTCTGCGGCAGTCGCAGCTCTGATTTCTGTCAGTTTCGTGTCACTGACCGGCAGGCCACTGTACACTGTATGTACCTGCATGTCCATGCCTTCTCTGAGGCTGTCATCCTGGTCTGTGAGCGACTTGCGGGACAGCGTGTCTGCCACGGGGATCTCCTTGCCTGGTCTGTGCAGGATGGTGAAGTCATACCGCTGTAGCTGAAGGATCATCCGCTGTAGTCTCGGAGGCGCTGCTGCGAGTGGTTTTCTCATAATGGAGTCAAGCGGTTTGTGGTCACTCTCCACGATGACATGACGACCATAGATGTATTGGTGAAAATGCTTGCATCCGAACGGAATAGCATATAGCTCTTTCTCTATTTGTGCGTAATTGACTTCACTGTCATTTAGCGATTTGGATGCATATCCGATGGGCTTCGATGCGTCGACTTGTAGTCTGAGCTCTTTACCAGGGTCATAGTAGGCTAAGACTGGTCCTGGTTCGCATGTGATCACTTCTTTCATCTTCCTGAAAGCTTCGTCATGTTGCGCATCCCATCTGAATTCACTTGACTCCTTCAGCAGGTGACGCATGGGTGCGTTGATGTCTGAGAGTATCGGGGCAAACTTGGACAGATAGTTAACCATACCGAAGATTGTCTCCAACTCACCCTTGTCCTTGGGTGACTCCATGTCTCTCACAGCTGCAATCTTGGCTGGGTCAGGCTTGACTCCATCCTTTGTGATGCGATGCCCGAAATAGCTGACCTCGGTGGTGCAGATTGTGCTCTTCTCCGGGTTGAGTTTCACTCCTCGCTCTCTGGAGCGCTGCAACATGGCTCGGAGGTTGCTGTCGTGCTCCTCCTTGCTCTTTCCATATACGAGGACATCATCCACTATGGCTGTGACTTCTTGTAGACCTTCATAGGTCTCATCAACCTTCCGTTGAAACTCGTCCTGGGCGGAGATCAACCCAAAAGGTAGACGAAGGAAACGGTATCTTCCGAAAACCGTGTTGAATGTTGTCAACTTGGACGACTCTTCTGCGAGTTTTATCGCCCAGTACCCTGAGCGAGCATCCGTGACACTGAAATAGCAGGCCCCTGCCAGTTTGGAGGTGATGTCGTCAAGGGTAGGTAGAGGATAATGAGGTCGTTTCACAGCCTTGTTCAGGTCCTTCGGGTCGAGGCACACTCTGAACTTTCCTGTGCGTGGCTTTTCTGCTGCCACCATTGAGTTGACCCATTCAGTCGGTTCGGTGACTTTCACAATAATCTGTTGCTTCTCAGGGCTCTACACTAACTTTTTGCACTGGTTGCACTGGTGCGCCTAACTTTTTTTTTTAGGCGCACCAGCACAAAATTTAGGTGCACCCACATTTTTCATTGCGTCGCCTTTAACACCAAAATGTCTCCTTTTTATCACTCTTCTGTCATATAATGTGAATAATTTTTTAAAACGATAAGGTGTAGAAAAAGCTTGTCTTTATTTTAAACACTATAAAGAATATACATATATATATATATATGAAGAATATATAAAGAAAATAAAGTGTTTAAAGTGCTACACTGAGCTTAAATTGAACATTTAAAACATTTAAACATTTCCAAATAAAAGTGTTTGTGCTTAAAGTGCTTCAATGAACTGAAATTGAACGTTAGATTTAAACATTTCAAGTAAAATAAAACATGTTAAAATAAAAAGTGCTCAAGTCCTTCAAAGTCTTATAGAAGGTCTCCGCTTGCTGCCACGTGTCCCTCAGATGGCCAACACCTGTAATTTGGCCTTCTAGCCCTTTGTCCTTGGCTAAACCAACTAGCCACACTCTCCCTAGCATCAAAATCCTCCAAACTGGGCCCCTCTAAACTGATTCGTATCACGTCTTCCACTGTGTCTATGTGGAGTGATGCTCTAACATCTGATTTGATTCTCTTCTGTGAAGAGAATCCTCTCTCACACACAGCAGATGACACTGGGAGGACGAGCAGAATGTGGACGAGGTTCAGTATATTCTGAAAAATATACAAAACACATTCAAACATTCTCATAGGGCTGTACAAGCTGTTAAATTTGGTTTTGATGTCAACGTTAACATATTGATATCAAAATGTTATTAAAAAGAAAAAGAGTAAAACCTTGTACTCTGAACAGTATGGCTCTCTAGTTAACATTAGCTCCCAAAGGCTGAGGTAGGTCTTGTCCTTGGACATCCTGGCAATCAACAGCTTCAGGCCCACAAACTCCTCATTGCCAACTCAGTGTTAACACCATTTCTTAAACTGATATGGAATAAACAGCCAATCAGTGTTTAAATTAACATGATTGCTATCAGCACTACTACATACCCTTGGGTAGTGGTCCATTATGCTACCTTGTGAGAACAGGGGAGAAGTGATCCAAGAGGAATTCAAGGTCATCAGCACCATGGTCCACTAACTCCTCTTGGTCTTCTGGCCAGCTATCGTGATTAAATATATTGAAGCATTTGACAGCCTTGCTTGCAGCAGATTGGGTAGCATCCTCTCCTATTGGAATGATAAATACATTTTAATAAAAATGATTAACATACATTTCTAATCTATCAATGTGTTCATAAGACACGGGAGTACACTTGCCTAGGAGGCTACAGAATTTTTGCTTTCAAGTGTTTGACTTTAGATTTGATTGTTGCCTCCATTGCTCTTTGTAATTTGGTGATAGCAGCACCACCATCCCCTGCCAGCTTAGAGACTTCCCCACTGAGTGCAACTGTCTGTGTGGGACGTAAAGCATAAACACAAATTGTGAGTTAGATATTTTAAATATATATATATATATATATATATATATATATATATATATATATATATATTCTTATATAAGAAACAAACCCACAAATGTACCTGGAATTTGTAGAGTGGCATATCCTCCTGCTGCCCCCTCTGAAGCCTAAAGTCAGCCATTGAACTGTGACAGTCTGCCCCCAGGCTTAGGTCTTGTAGCCATCACCTCTGTGGTCACCAGCAGATTTTCAAGAGCACAAACAGCCTGTATAGACATATCAAGCACTTTAATAAATACAGCTGAAGCTATTAACAAACATAATCAAAAATTAAATCCCATTTCATCTCCCTTACCTGTGGTAGGATGGTCTCATTTTTCTGAAGTAGGAGACTAAAAACTTGGTTATTCCAGCAAAAACATCAGCCAGAAAGTGACAAAAAGCCACAAAAGTGCCATCTTCCATTGATTTATTGACCTGTATCATACAGAGCATACTGTATATTCATATAGTCTTCAACATGAATATACAACCTTCTGGGCAGGGAAAATTACTGAAGTTAAAATGGCACTAATTTAGTACATTTCCAGTGGAAATCCACTGACCTTTCTGGCTCGGCCTGCAATATCTGCATTGGCAAAGGACCCTGCCAAATGGTCCATATGACAGTAGACTGCAGTGAACTAGCCATGGCCATTCTGTCCAGGTTTGAGGAATGTCTCCAGGGCCCTGGAGACATGTGGAAGCCATCGTGTTCCTTTAACCCCTCCGGGGACTAGGGCATTCACTCCCAGGTCTGCTGCAATGGCCTTCAGCTCCCTTGTTGATTTTGGACTAAAATGGTAGGTCTTCCATACCAAATGTAGCAGATCATATACTTGACCAATCATAGCACTGTCCCTCTGAACTGACAACATAGCCAATACCAATCTGTAAAGATACATCACAATTAACAAATACACTCACTGTCCAAATACACTGCCTTGTTGATGCCAGAGATCAGAGGAGAATGGCCAGATTGGTTCGAGCTGATAGAAAGGCAACAGTAACTCAAATAACCACTCATTACAACCGAGGTATGCAGAAGAGCATCTCTGAACGCACAACACGTCGAACCTTGAGGCAGATGGGCTACAGCAGCAGAAAACCACACTGTTGTGACTTCTCTTATGTACACTATTGTAGTGTTACTATTCATGGGTTACTAACTTAATCACCAATATATATAAGTACACAGAGACGAGGATGTGGCACAAGTCTGATCTTTACTGACGGAGACATCACACACTACTAGGCTCGACCAGTGTATTACAGAACTCAGTAGTGGTGACAGTCCAACACAATCGAGCACCGAGTGCTCGATCCAATACACCACATCCCTCTTTTCCAACTGAGATGTGGCCTACTCATCAGTTGCTTCAACAGTAGACCCTTTACCGAACCATTAACACTATGGCATTAACACTGAACAAGTCTTTTCTACTTGCATACTTCAATGATTAATACAGCATGTTTTTTTTAAATGACAGATGACTCTCATTAAACAACATAAACCATTTCCTTTTCACATTCTGGTGGTTAGCATGTAAACATTTTGATCATTCAGCAATCTTGCAACATTTCAGGTTAAACACACCTTGTACTCTTTGTTTCACCTTTTTTTCTTTTTTTTTCTTACTAAACACTTGAATGATCACACAAAAGAACCCTGAGGTTAGTCATTGTATCTGGCAGGGCACCTAACTGCTCTGCCGCACTTTGTGTAGCATGTGGGTGTACTGCCTGTAGTCACCGGAGGAGGGTCGTGTGGTGGCAGGTCATGTGGTGGTGAGTCGACTGGCACAGGCGCTTGTGAGGGTTGTACCTCTGAGTCAAAATGTTCATCACTGTCCGTGTCTCTGAATAGGCTCGGATGTATCTTCCTCAGATGTCGCCTGTTCCTTCTTTGCATCCTCCCAGCTGGTGTCTGCACAGTGTAGGACCGTGGTTCATCTCGCTGTCAGATGACAATGGCAGGCTCCCAGCCGTGCCGTGTTTGCATGTGTACGGTGTCTCCTGGGGTCAACACTGGCAGGGGCTTTGCACACTGGTCGTAATGTTGTTTTTGGCGGAACTGCAGGTTCCGGATCTTGCTGCGAATGTGCTGTGGGACTGATTGTGTCAGCACAGCACTGGAGCACAGAAGTGTGCTTCGTAGAACTCTCCCCATCAACATTTGTGCAGGTGATACGTCCAGTCCTGTCACCGGTGTGTTCCTCAGTGACAGCAGCACCAGATGTGGGTCAGTGCCGGTCTGCATTGCCTTCTTCAGTGCATGTTTCACTGTCTTTATGGCTCTCTCAGCCATGCCATTTGAAGAGGGAAAACCTGGGCTGGAGTGTGTGAGCTTGAACTCCCATGAAGCTTCAAATGACTTCATCTCATAGCTGGCAAATGGGACATGGTCACTCACTATCTCCCTAGGAATCCCGTGTCTGGCAAACACAGACTTCATCTTCTGGATTACTGTGTATGCTGTTTTGTCAGATATGTTGAGCACTTCAGGATATTTGGTTAGGTAATCAACTAACAACAGGTATGACTGACCATGTAGCTCGAAGATGTCCGCTCCGACTTTCATCCATGGCAGTTCTGGGACCTGATGCGGCATAAGTGGCTCAGCCTGCTGTTTGGGGTGTAGCTGCTGGCATTGCACGCACTTTTCCACCATTGCCTCTATATCTCGTGCTATGCCAGGCCAGTAGAGAGACTTTCTTGCTCTGGCTTTTGTGCGCTGCACTCCTTGGTGTGCAAGATGCAGCTTCTCCAAAATCGTGCTCCTGAAGCTCTGGGGTATGATGATTTTGTCTCCGACCAAGACAATGTCATCTTCCATGCTTATAATGTCCTTTACTGCCCAATAGGCGTGTAGTTTTCTGTCCAAACTTTTCTTTTTCATGGGCCAGCCTTTCTTGTGTTTCTCACACACAGCTTGCAGCACGCTATCTGCTGCCGTTGCTTTCTTTAATTGGCCGAGTGTTTCCTCGCTCAAGGCATCTGTGGCATCCAAGGCATACACAACTCTCTCATCACAAGGGTTTTCATCAATATGGTCACCTTCTCTGCTAGCTGTAGCGCGAGAGTGTGTCGGCAATGTACATGTGCTTGCCTGGTGTGTATGTTACACTCAGATCATACCTCTGCAGTTGTAAAAGCATACCTTGCAGCCGCGCAGGTGCTTTGCTCAGTGGCTTGCGCATGATGACCTCCAGAGGCTTATGATCGGACTGGACAGTTACTGGTCTGCCGTAGACATACTGGTGGAATCTCTTAGCAGCAAACACTATAGCGAGCAACTCTATCTGTGCGTACCTCTTTTCTGTGTCGGTGAGCACTCGTGAGGCATAGCACACTGGGCGGTCGTCCTGCATCAGACAGGCTCCCAGTCCATCCTTTGAGGAGTCTGCTTGTAGAGTGAGAGGCTGCTTGTGATCGTAGTATCTCAGCACAGGAGCTTGTGTGAGGGTGGTCTTTAGTGCCTTTAGCGCTGAGCTGTGGTGCGGGCACCATTGCCACGCTACATCCTTCTTGAGCAGCTGTCTGAGGGGTGCCGTGAGTGAGGCTTCGTTTGGTATGTATTGCGCTAGGAATTTTGTCATTCCCAGCAGACGTTGGAGACTTTGTTTGTCTTCCGGGGTTGGCATGTCGACAATCGCTTTGATCTTTGTGTCGTCAGCTCTCTGTCCTGCTGCCGTGATGACGTGTCCCATGCACTTTACAGCATCAACTTTAAACTGGATCTTGTCCCTGTTAAATTTCACATGTGCGGTCTTGGCTCTCTCCATTACTTTTTGCAGGATTTCATCGTGTTCCCGCTCTGATGACGCTGCGATGATCATGTCGTCTGCTATAATGTACACACCTGGGATATCGCCGAAGGTCTCGCAGTTCTTTTGTTGAAACACTTCGCTGGCCGATTTGATCCCGAATGGGAGTTTGAGGAAGCAGAATCGGCCCCACGGCGTGTTGAAGGTGCATAGCTTAGACGACGGCTCATCTAGCTTGATCTGCCAGTATCCATCCTTTTCATCTAGGACGGAGAAGATGGATTTTCCTGTTAGCCTGCTGCGCACGTCTTCCGGTGTAGGAATGGAGTAGTGTTGACGCTTGACTGCCTCATTCAGGTTGCAAGGATCCAAACATACCCTTAACGCACCATTTTTTTTCTTTGTGGCAACAAGACTGTTCACCCATTCTGTAGGTTCATTGACAGGAGTTATGACTTTCCTGTTCTGCAAGTCTGTGAGTGTTTCTCTTAGTGAGTCCATGATGGAGAGTGGTACGTTCCTGCACGCGTGAATCACAGGCGTGACGCTGGGGTCAATGTGTATGTGATGAACTCCAGGAAATTCGCCTAATCCTGTGAAGACCTCCGCATACCTCTGCAGCAGCTCCTCTTTGGTGGCCGGAGGTTTTGCTGGTTGTGGGGACTCCACTGCAAGCGCCTCGACTCTTCTCACCAGCTGCAGCTCTTCACACGCATCTCCACCCAGGATTGGCTTGCCAGCTCGGCTAGACACATGGAAGTCCAATATAGCCGTATGCTTAGACGTGCGGCAATCTAGAGATGCAACACCATCTGAGGGTAGTCGTGCACCACCAAAAGCAATCAGCACAGTCTTTGTGGGCCGTAACTGAACGGGACCTGGTAGCTGCCGGAATACGCGCATAGGAAGCACATTTGCATCGGCGCCTGTGTCCAACTTGAAGTTAATTGCTATGCCTCTGACCGTGGCTGTTTCACGCCATACAGTGCCTTTAGCTTGGTGGGCTGCTTTGTTTTTGTATTTTCCAATCATGCCTATATATAAGGAATCAATTTCACTTTCTAGATTATGCACTGTCTTTGTCTTGTAATTGCCGCTTTTTTCAGTGCTTGATTTACACACTTTGGAAAAATAATTGTTCTTACCACATTTGTGGCACACTGCACCATAAACTGAGCATTGACGGGGCTCATGTTTATTTCCACACTTGTGGCAGAGAGTTGTTGCTACATGCCTCTTGCTGCTCGTTTTGTTCTTGTTCCAGCTTCCCGTGCGCGTTTGCCCTGTTGCTTTTTTCAATGCCTCCACTGAGGCGTCTTGGACAACATGTGACGTCTGCATCGCTTGTATTTGTGACTTAGCGAGCTCGGCTGATCTACAGATCTCTACGGCCCTGCGCAAAGTAAGCTCATTATCACGTAACAGTCTTTCTTTCAAACGGGCATCATTTATGCTGAACACTAATTTATCCCTTATCATGTCATCTTCATGTCTGCCAAACTCACAGTCTTTGCTCTTCTGGCGCAGCTCTGTGATGAATCTGTCCACCGATATTCCTGCTGACATCGTGTGCGACCAGAATTGATGGCGTTCGAACACGACGTTCTTCAGAGGGCTGCAGTAGTCCTTGAAGGCTTTCAGAACGTCCTCCTTCGATTCGTCGTCTCCTTCTGGGATGATGGTGAGTGTGTCATACACTTCTAGCGCCTCCTCGCCGATGGTGTGAAGCAGAATGGCTATTTTAACCGTCTCTTCCTTATCCAACGCACCTGAAGCGGTCATGTACAGCTGGAAACGCTGTTCCCATCTTCTCCAGTTTTCTGCGACATTCCCGGTAAGTATCAGCGGTGGTGGCGGCTTGAACTGTTCCATATTTGTGCGCAGGCTAGCACTTGTTAGCTAGCTGCCTCAGCTACCAGCGAACTCGAAGTACCGCCCTCGAATTATACCGTAACTCCGTCTTCTGACACCATGTTGTGACTTCTCTTATGTACACTATTGTAGTGTTACTATCCGTGGGTTATTAACTTAATCACTAATATATATAAGTACACAGAGACGAGGATGCGGCACAAGTCTGATCTTTACTGACGGAGACATCACACACTACTAGGCTCGACCAGTGTATTACAGAACTCAGTAGTGGTGACAGTCCAACACAATCGAGCACCGAGTGCTCGATCCAATACACCACACACACCGGGTGCCACTCCTGTCAGCTAAGAACAGGAAACTGAGGCTACAATTCGCACAGGCTCACCAAAATTGGTCAATAGAAGATTGGAAAAACGTTGCCTGGTCTGATGAGTCTCAATTTCTGCTGCGACATTCGGATGGTAGGGTCAGAATTTGGCGTCAACAACATGAAAGCATGGATCCATCCTGCCTTGTATCAACGCTTCAGGCTGGTGGTGGTGGTGTAATTGGTGTGGGGGATATTTTCTTGGCACACTTTGGGCCCCTTAGTACCAATTGAGCATCGTGTCAACGCTACAGCCTACCTGAGTATTGTTGCTGACCATGTCCATCCCTTTATGACCACAGTGTTCCCATCTTCTGATGGCTACTTCCAGCAGGATAACGCGCCATGTCATAAAGCTCGAATCATCTCAGACTGGTTTCTTGAACATGACAATGAGTTCACTGTACTCAAATGGCCTCCACAGTCACCAGATCTCAATCCAATAGAGCACCTTTGGGATGTGGTGGACCGGGAGATTCGCATCATGGATGTGCAGCCGACAAATCTGCAGCAACTGCGTGATGCTATTATGTCAATATGGACCAAACTCTCTGAGGAATGTTTCCAGTACCTTGTTGAATCTATGCCACGAAGGATTAAGGCAGTTCTGAAGGCAAAAGGGGGTCTAACCCGGTACTAGCAAGGTGTACCTAATAAAGTGGCCAGTGAGTGTAGATATCAATAGATACATTGATATGAGAACATGCACAAAAGCCTATATACGTAATTAGGCCTACCTGTGAGGCATACAGTGAAAGGGCACAATTAAATCTCCAGCATCTCTTTGTAAAAGGGCTATGACGCCCCCCTTGTGGCCTAGGTTAACTGCAGCACCATCAGCACCCAGAGCAACCGTTTTCCCCAGCCAATCTGCACACTGATGCCCAAGCGCAGCAAATGCTTGCTTTGTGGCAGCATTTATTCCGAAAGAATAAAAAGATCATTTTGGTCACTAGCCTATAGACTGCAAATGGAAAACTTTGTGATCTTAGCCTACTTCTGTCTGTACATTTTTAATAATATTTAGGAATACTATACAATTTTCTTAAGATTTCTATTTCGTTATGTCTCATGCTGTAATGTGGCTCTGGGCCTTCAAACTTACCTTGTGCATGTCCGTGCGCCACCTCGACATGTCCAATTAATATGTTGACCGGCCTCCCTTTCCGCAAAATGCGGCTGTAGATAATCACGCACTCCTTTGTAGAGACGTCTGTGTCGCCGTCAATCATAAATGACGTATACGTGGCGTTTCCAACGTCCGCAGCTGTCTTATTTTTCAATGTGTCGGCTATTACACCAATAAATTGCGCGCATGCCTTGTCATTGCTGTAGGTTGGGTTGACATTTAAGCAGTTTTTCTTCATTAGAATAATCTCTGACTTAAATTTTGTGAACGGCATTTCCTCCTTCGCGATGTTGTGTGCGACATTGAATTTTATGATCATTTCTGATTCCTCCGAGGACCTGATCAATACAGCCTGACGCTGAAATGCAGCTGGGAGAGGAGCCACTGTATTTATACACTTGTCACGGCATGTAGTATGCTTTTTGGACAAGTTATGCTTTTTTAATCTCTCGATCCGAAACGTTGTCGACTCTCCGACGAATGCACTATTACCGGCCATACTCTGACCACACTCCCGACAGTAAACGCAGTGCATTGCGTTCCGTTCTTTGTCATACCTCAGCCAGGGAAATTATTTTAACCAGTCACGCCTGAAAGAATATATTTTGGGCTTTTTGATTTGACTCTCGGGGCCGGGCTCTATCTCAGACTCGATTGTCTCCTCTGGTTCCGAGTCTGATGTTATCACAGAAGGACCGGGGCTTGGCATTCTCCCAGGGACCGTCACCCAAGGCCGAGGGCTCCGTGTCTTGGCTGGATGTAGGCCCACTCTCGGTAGATGAGATGGGTGGAGTGACAGTAGGGCTGGTTGAAGGAGTAGGTTTCGTTTTTTAAAAAAAATTTCAGATTTTTCAGTTTTTTCTCCCAATTTAGTGGCCAATCGATCCCTGTTTTAATTCAAACACCCACCCTCGTACTGCATGCGTTCGCCAACTGCATCTCTCCGGCCGGCAGTCTCGAAGGAGACCGCCTCCCCATTTTCGTGACAAGACGACTCCAGGCCGAATCACTGTTTTTTCTGACACACACAGAGACGCATTCACGTGACGAACACAAGCCGACTCCTCCCCCCTCCCGAAGACAGCGTTGCCAATGATTGCTGCTTCATCGAGTCCGGCCATAGTCGGATCTGACTAGAATGGGGCGCGAACCCTAGTCCCCAGTGGGCAACTGCATCGACACAAAGCCGATGCTTAGACCGCTACACCACCGCAGACTCAGGTTTCGTTTTTTAATGAAAAAACTTTCAATGGCTCTACCTCTCTTCATTTTCACTCGTTTTGTCGCGTAGACCTATAGGCTATTATTTTCCCGTTCAAGTTCTCTGGCGCTCAGCCTGCTCAGGTCGCTCGCATTTTTTGAACTGACACTACTTAGAGCAGTGAAAAGGACCACAGCCAATCAGAGACAAGGACCCGCCCGAGCTCTGTCTCTTATTGGTTTAGACCAAGATACCATCAGGAGAACACAGAGAGATGCTGCGCTTGCGAAAGAGATTTCAGTGTTCACCCGAGCAGCATCGGGTGCACCAGTGCGACCTAGAATTTTTTTCAGTCGCACTCTTAAAAATTTTGGGCGCACTCTCGAGCCCTGCTTCTCCATGTTCTGTAGCTCCTCTTTGAGACGGCCGTGTAAGGCTACTGGAACGCGCCTCGGTGGGTGGACCACAGGTGTTACATTTGGGTCAACGTGGATTATGCATTCACCAGGAAACAGTCCTATTCCTTTGAAAACATCTGAGTATTCCTCAATGAGTGATACCTCGGACGTGTTGGATACAGACAGTATGAGCTTGATCAGTCCAAAGTCTAGGGATGCTTTTAATCCTAGCACAGGTGGTGCCTGTGTGTCAACAACGTAGAACTTCAACATTGACTGAGTGCCTTTGTACTGGCATTTCAGATCACATTTACCTTGAACGACGAGCCGCTCACCACCATAGCCATATAGCGGGCGAGTGGAGGGCTGCAATGCACTCTGTATTCCCAGTCTTCTGAAAGCTTGTGTGGGAATGACATTAGCTGAGGACCCAGTGTCTACTTTAAAACTGACTGTGTTTTTGTTTGGACCTACTTGCATATCAGCGAAAACTTGATCCATATTTTTACTGTCTTTACCTTGTGTCAATGCGTCGATGAACAGTTCTTCATTGTCTGAGCATCTGTCAGACTCATTTTCCTCCACAGTGTGTACGCCTTGTCCTGGTCTGGAGAGACACACTTTAGCGAAATGGTTCCATTTGCTGCAGCTGTTGCATTGCTTGCCTTTTGCTGGGCAGGTTTCGTTTCCACTGTGAGTCTTGTTCCCACAGTATTTGCATCCTTTACTGCGGTTGCTGTCTCCCCCTCTCCATGAGGCATTGTCTGACGCTGCGCGCCATTTTGTGTCGTCCTCGCGCCTTTTCCAATGCTTCTTCTTTGTTGCATCCCGACCGATTGCATGCACAGCCTGTTCGCGCGTGCCCGTGCTGGTGCTAGCAATGGTTTTGAGCTATGCTTGTGATAGTTCATGAGACCTAGCAACGTCTATTGCGTTTTCCAATGTTAGCTCGGAACCGATGTTCAGTAGTTTCTCTCTCTCACTCTCGGTGAATGAACTCCGAAAACGATACGGTCTCTGATCTCTTCACTCTCTCTATAATTACAGTCCTTCACAAGCAGTCTCAAATCAGTCACAAACTGTTCGAAAGGCTCGCTAGCTGCCTGTGCCCTTCCATTGAACTTACAGCGCGCGAAGATCACATTTGCTTTGGGTTTTACATACCGTTCAAAACGACCGTAGTATGTTTCCAACAGCTTCCCTTCCGCTTCTGAGAGCGTCCATGTATTCCAAATGTCCCGTCCATTTTCTCCTACCCAAATCAGTAGGTAGCTGCATTTTTCTTCCTCCGATTTCCTCTTTAAAGGTCCAGAAAACATCAATTCGACGTGCAGTTGAAACTTGCGCCATGCTTCGGGCAGACTGCTAGCTTCCCAGTCCATGCGGGGTGCAGGAACTCCAGGGACGTCCATTCTGACTTTTCTGTTTCTTCTTTCTTCTCCTTTTCACGCTTTTACTTTGACACCATGTCTGACTTTCTGTCTATACGGACGGATCCGACGACGACTTTATAGCTCAGTGTCTTTATTTCAACGGTGACGGTTACAATCATACAGTAGCTAGCTCAGCAGTACTGACTCGTCTGAGTGCTAAACATAGACTGACGATTATGTGGTTCCCCTGCGTCCTCATGCGTCAGATGGACCAATCAGCTTGCAGCTAACTTAACAGCCAATAGGAGTGCTTGTATCACATCAACCTTATAGCCAAACGGGCTATTATATTCTAGAGAATATTACATACATGTCTGCAAACACTCAGAGCCTTAAAATAGGTTTTTTTACTCATGTGTTTTTTGATGAGAAACCTTCTATTTCAAGGTTCTGTGCGTTTTCAGACACGTGCAATATGTATTTTTAGCGTTTCTGATGAAATCCCTCCTTTTAAATGCATTTTCTCACAGAAAATGAATCTCTCGCCATGTCAAAATGGCTTTTTTAAAAAACGCATATTCTGGCAGAGAAAGTGTTTTACACAGTAAAAACTACTCCCGGCTTCATTATTTCAATTTTTTTACATTTGGTAACCTAGTCCATATGCATAAAGCGCTAAATCGTTTTATCGCGTTAAACGCATTTTCTCGACAAGAAAACCACAATTTCAAACAAACAAACAAACAAACACAAATGAATCTATTCAACAAGTCTGCAACACATCCTTAAGATTTACGTGTTTTCACCCAATTTCAATGTGTAATTTCACTAGTTCTGATCATTGTTTAGCTTGCTGGTAGCTTGGTCAAAATGCCAGACACAGTGAATCGTTTTATTGCTTTAAACGCATTTTCTCCTCAAGAGAAACATGATTTCATTAAAAACGTTATAGTTTAAAAATATTCGTTGTACATGTCTGCAAACACTTAAGAGTCTTAAAATAGGTATTTCACCCATGTCTTTTTTGGTGAGAAACCCTCTATTTCCAGGTTCTGTGCGTTTTCAGACACGTACAATGTAACGGCCCTTTGGCATCAAGAAACACAGCGTTGAGTTCGACTGGTACGATTTTATTTCTTCCAGAGTACCGTGAAACTATAAAACACATAACACAGTATCACGATAACATCAAATAAGCACAAAGATTCACACATTTGTCACATTAGCTTAAAACCATACACACCGTTAAAATGACTGGGCCAACATGTTACACAAAGCAATTCAGTACAAAAGAAAACACGCCACTAATACAATGCCACATACCTCTCTCCGCCTACCAAGGGTGCAAACTGGACGTTACGGACTGGACGTTTACAGGCCTCACTCAAGCAACGGCAACAGGTACCCGACTTCGGGCCGAACCGCACTTGGTAACAGTTGGAAACAAATAACAAATAAAAACACGCTCATATAAAGGTTGTGTTTACACCAATGACTTAAAAACAGCACAAGAAACAATTACTTACTTTGAATTTCTCTACTCTCTTCCTAACATGCTCGGTGCATGACTAGCAAGCGACTTGTAGCAAACTGGCGTGTGACGTCACCATTTAAATTTTCGTTTACCCCTTTCCGGGGTGCGCCAAACCCCGCACCATGAACAGGACATAACAAATTTGGAGAAAGCTGTCCATTTACACTCCCACCAAATCATGTTGCAATTAACAACTTAAACCAAACAAAACAAAAATTACACACGTGATTTTAAAATTGGCCACAACTCTGCTGGTCATCAACATAACCAGTTAAATCATTATATCATGTCTGATCTGAGTGGTTCTTTTCAAACACATTAGATAGATTAATCACTTTCAAGTAAAAGGACTAGGTTTTGAATGGGTCGTTCGATAATTAAGGGTTTTGAAGGACAGTTATTTGTTGCCGCCTTGCGCTCTCCAACTTGAACCTTGACCCGGCGAACCAATCTATCAGGCCCTTCTATGGTTTCAACCACTCGTCCCAAGTGCCACTGACTTCTTGGAAGAGTATCCTCCTTGATAATGACAATGTCATTCACCTTCACGTTGCGCCGAGGCACATGTCACTTTTGTCTTAAGGCGAGGTTCAGAAGGTATTCCTTCTTCCATCTGCTCCAGAATTGTTAGGTTAAGTACTGTACTCGACGCCATCTTTTCCTGGCGTACAGATCTTCCTTTACGAAGTTTCCAGGAGGTGGAGAAGCGATCTTGGACTTCATCAAGATGAGATGATTTGGGGTTAAAGGCTCGAGTGACTTTGGATCATTGATTCCGTCAACATTGAGAGGTCGGCTGTTTACAATAGACATCGATTCATAAAACAAGGTTCTGAGCGATGCGTCACAAAGTCTTCCTGGACACTGGGCAATAGTAACATTCAGGACATTGCGAATGGTGCGTATTTGCCACTCCCAAATGCCACCTGCATGACTGGCTGAAGGAGCATTAAACTTAAACTCACACTGCTTGTCTGCCAGGAAGGCCTCAAGTGCTCTGATGTCACATTGGTTAAGAGCCTCTTTGAACTCATTGCTGGCGCCAACAAAGTTCGTGCCTTGATCACAACGAAGTTGAGATACTGCTCCTCTCAGGCTAATAAAGCACCTTGAGGCGTTGATAAAGGCATCAGTGGACAAGTCATCGAGCATCTCGATATGGACAGCTCGGGAAGACAGACATGTGATGATCAGCCCGTATCTCTTGATCTCCTTACGACCATTCTTCACAACAAAAGGACCAAAACAATCCATTCCACAGAATGTAAATGGAGCTGAGATTTCACAGCGTTCTTCGGTGAGACTGGACATTTTTTGTTCTTCCGCTGGTCTCCTTTGCTTACGGCACTGCACACACTTGTAGATCAACTTGGCAACTGTTTTGCTCCCACCCATTACCCACAACCCGTTGACTCTGAGCTCCATCAGGGTTTGATTTCGACCTTGGTGGCCGACTTGACTGTGGAAGTGGGACAAGATCAACTTGGTGATGTGGCTGTCTTTAGGGAGAATAATGGGGTGCTTTTGCTCTTCACGGATGGTTGATCCTTTAAGCCTTCCACCAACACGAAGGAGCCCTCCCTCCAGGACGGGATCGAGAGTAAAAAGAGGACTTGACTTTGGAAGACTGGCTCCCTGGGGCTTTCCTTGAAGAACCTTTAGCTCATTTGGAAAGGCCTGCTGCTGCAGTAGCTTAAAAACGTCCTCAGCAGCTCTGTTACGTTCCACTGCATTCACAAGGTCGACATACTTGAGCTTTGACCCGAGTCTCTTTATTCTTGCGATCACCTTAATGAGTGTAGTCCAGGTAGAGAACCTCTCCAGTCGACTCAGAATGTCTGCATGTTCATTGACGTTTATTGCAGACACATGAACTGACTTTAACTCAGGGTCACCAACAAGCAGCTCAATAGGGGGTTTGGGCGTTGGGAGCACTTCCAGTTCCCATAGAAACTTAGGACCAGATTACCAGCCAGCTGAAGGGATGTCTGCAGCACGAAGACCCCTAGAGGCAAGATCAGCGGAGTTTTGTGTTGTGTCAACATAGTGCCAGTTATTTGGATCAGTTTTTTCTCTGATAAGTTGAACTCGATTTGCCACAAACACATGGAACCTTCGTGCCTCATTATTTATGTAAGCCAACACAACTTGTGAGTCAGTCCAGAACCATTCTTTGTCTATTTTCACCTGAATTTCTTCCTTTAACATGGCGCTCATCCTGGCTGATGTTACTGCAGCTGAGAGTTCCAATCTCGGGATGCTTGTGATCTTTGAGGGTGCGACCCTTGCTTTGGCCATGACTAGACAACAATGAATCTCATTCCTGTCATTTTTGTATCGCAGGTAGGAGCACGAACCATATCCTGTACAACTGGCATCTGAAAAATGGTGTAATTCAGTGCTTACAATGTTACCAAAGTTTGGAGGGTGACAACATCTGGGTATGATAATGTCCTTTAGTGATTTAAAGCCGTTTTTCCATTCCTCCCACCGTGAACTCAGGTGCTCAGGGATTGGATCATCCCATCCGATGCCTTTGTGACACAGCTCCTGTAGAATGCATTTTCCACTCAGGGTGAAAGGAGCCACGAACCCAAGTGGATCATACAAAGAGGCCACAACAGACAAGAGACCACGACGAGTTGGACGATGCTCTTTTGCATTGATGTTGAAGCTAAAGGAGTCGCTCACCATTGACCACTGAATGCCAAGTACGTGTCCTTCTGATGCTGCCTCAGAATTCAGTTTTAAAGGGTCCGTCGATTCCGCTCTTTCTGAAAGGGCTACACAGGAGAGAACATCTTTGTTGTTTGAATTGAATTTGTGTAATCTTAGGCCTGCACGATCACACAGCTCCTGTGCCTCAACAATCAGTTCTTTGGCCTCTTGGACAGTTGGCACACTGATTAACCCATCATCGACATAGAAGTTCCTTTCAACAAAAGCTGATGCTGCGGGATGGATAGCTTTGTATTGCTGTGCCAGATACTTCAGACCAAAGTTAGCGCATCCGGGTGAGGATGCGGCCCCGAAGAGATGAACTGTCATTTGATATACTTACATTTTCGAATTTAACACCTCCCACAGAAACACGGAATTGATGAAAGCATTTTTCTATGTCACAGATCACGGCCACCTCCTCTCTTCTGAAGCAACACAACACTCCCACCATTGAATTAATTAAATCAGGACCAGTAAGTAAGGTATCATTCAGTGAGATACCATTAAACCTTGCCGAACAATCAAAAACAACTCTTAGCTTGTTTGGCTTCCTTGGGCGATACAACCCGTGGTGAGGGATATACCAGACACTTTCTCCCTCTGAAGCTGCAGGGGCTCGCTCTGCATCACCTTTGCTGATCATCTCTTCCATGAAGGCGGTATATTGGTCATGATATTGTTTATTTGCAGATAACTTCCTTTTCAGGTGTTGCAGCCGAACAGTAGCTAGCCTTTTGTTGTTTGGCAGTGATGGTGGGGTGTCATTTTTAAAGGGGAGGGGCATCGGATAGTGTCCATCTTCTTCTTGTTTGATATTATCACTCAGAAACTGTATGAAGCGTACATCATCCTGAGACACATACTTGCCTTCGTAGTTCCTTTCATTGAAATCTGACTCCAAAACCTTCAACACATCTGTAGCAGCAGGCACAGGTAACTCTTTAACTGCAACACGATGCACAAAACTATGGCTGCTCTGCCTATCCAAGTGAGGGTTGGCCGACCCTATAATGCTCCAGCCGAGTGCAGTTCGTTGAGCAAAAGGTTCATTCTCGCTACCCATGATGACCTCTAGGGGAGCTAGAGCTGAAGGGCAGTCGTAGCCGATGAGGAGTCCCACTTCACAGTCTTGACGTGGAGGCAACTTGTTGGTTAGATGGTTGAGGTGAGGCCACTTAAGAGCTGTATTCTTTGTTGGGGTATGGGACTTATCAACTGGTGTGAAGTCGTGCATAAGCCTGCTGTATTTGAATATGTGCCTCGGAGTTAAGCCCCCGCACCTGAAGACCGCTGGCAGTTTTACTTGCTAGGACTGTATTCACGGCTGTCATTGTGCTGCTTACTTTAAGCTGTACCGGCCGAGTTTTCACGTTTAACTCCATCGCCAAATCTTCTAGCATAAATGTGGAGTCACTCTGAGTGTCAAGAAGAGCATAGGTGAGTATTTCCCTCCGGGGCTCTGTTGTTGAAGACACGAGGACTGGAACGATGCTGGATGTGGCAGAAGCATGTTGAGTTAAAGCATGGGACATGACTTTGTGAACTTTGTCGTTTACACGGTCTCCTGTGGCAGCATTACTTGGCATTTCTGCAGGTCTTACATTCTCTTGGTGCAAGCGGGTGGGATGACGTCCACCGCAGGTGTTGCAGGTATGTCGCCTTTTACAGTCTTTGGCAGAGTGGCCCTTTCCCAAGCATCCAAAGCATAAATGATGTTCATGAATAAAGGCTCTTTTTTCGTCCATAGTTTTGGCTACAAAGGCTGAGCATTTAGCAACACCATGTGCTTCATCTCCACAGGCTAAACAAGGTGGCTTTGGCTTTGAGCTTCTTAATGTTGTTGAGTTGGAGTCCTTTAACTGAGTGCTTCTGTTGAATTCTTCGCTCTCTTTGATAACCTTTCGTCTGTTGTTTTCAAATTCATCATTAAGGGTGAGGCGATGGGATTACAAGCAATTCGGGCTTCCTTTTGCATGAACTCTGAGAAACGTTGGAAGCTTGGATAATCACCAGTTCGATCCAACTCTTTGACAGCAATTCGATTCCATCTGCACACCAACCACTCAGGCAGTTTCTGTAGAAGCTTGTGATTTTCTTCACAGTCATTTTGGATGGACAGGCCTTTAACATGGGGCATAGTTTCAGCACACCCTAGCAGAAAATCAGCAAACTCTCGCAGTGACCTGGGATCATTAGCAGCTATCTTTGGCCATTTCATTAGTCTCTCTCGGAAAGCCTTTTGGACTATAAATGGACTTCCATATCTGTCCTCCAAAACAGCCCAGGCACCCTCATAAGCTTCCTCTGAATTCCGGTAAAATAACCCTTCCACGGCCCTGCGTGCCTCCCCTGATACATAACAGCATTTTCTCACTTACTGGGAGGGGCTTCTGATCAATCAAGGCCATAAAGAAAACTTTCCAATCGATGAACGTTAAAGGGTCACCTGTGAAGGTTGTTAGTTCTGGGACGGGTAAGCGGCCTAGGGCAAATGAACTGGCAATTGCTTGAGTCAAAGTGGTTTCCTGAGTAAAACTTCTATCTGCTTGAGTTGAATTCTGAGGTGCTATGTGTCATGGCACAAAAGGTGTAGCTTGAGGATCAAGGAAAGGTTTGTACTCTGCATTTGGGCTGTCCAGAGGAGTTTTTTCAGTGTCTATATCGAAGTTGTTGTATGCTCTCACACGAGCCTCTGCAACCTTTACTTCGCTGTCTGCCTTCAGCTGTGGTAGCCTTTATTTTTCCTCCTCCAGCTTTAATTTTACTTCAGCCTCCCTTTCTTTAATTTCTGCCAGCATTTGAGTGTCCTTTACTTTCCATTCAGTCTCCAGTTTTTCAAACTTTGCTTGTTGAATTTGTACCATCTGAACAGTCTTTGCTTGCTCTAGCTTGGCTGCAAGCTCTGCCTCTGCATCGGCCCGTTTACTGGAAGCCATGGAGATGCTGCTAACATGATCATCAGATCCTCTAGGACAGTGGTTCTCAACCTTTTTGGGGTCCTGGACCCCCTGCGTATTTTTGATCTACCCTGAGGACCCCTCCACCTGATCTTGGGGGAAGGGGGTTGCAATTTGATAGAAACAGTAGAAACTGCATTTTAAGTTGCATTATAGCATTTATTCACTCTTTGGGGCAAAAATAAGAGCTTTCAGTTGTAATTTAGATATAGTTAACAAAACAGAATTCTTATGCAGTAACTTTCAGATATATGTAACAAAACAGAATATGTATTCAGTAACTTTCAGATATATGTAACAACAGAATTTTTATGCAGTAACTTTTAACAATGCAAACGGAAGCGAGATCTCTTATTAAAAATACAATAAGTTACACTTGTGAAACAGATGTAATTAGAGAAAAAAGTCCTGTTACCCTTTATAGTTTAGGTAGATAAAGGTCTCAGTCACATTTGAGTAAAATAATCCTATTTCTATAAATGTCATAGGATCTTTTTTTTAAAAGATTTATTTTCACGGACCCCTTGCAATTACACCACGGACCTCTAGGGGTCCGCAGACCCCCGGTTGAGAAACACTGCTCTAAGAGACTGTGAAACAGCTGTTTCTGTGTTGGTCCTCCCAAAGACAGATCCATACTCCTCTTTACTTAGCTGCATCCTTACTCTCTCCTTTTCAAGGCAATCATTGAAAGCTTTATCAGTATTCTCCATTCGTTTATTAACAATGTCACAAATCCCAGATGATATGGTGCTACATGCATCCATTTTCTTCACAACATCTGGAGCACTTGTATGGTTTAGTCGAATAGGTTCATAATGCTGGCACAACTTGTCGTGTTTAGCTTTAATGTTCCTTTGAATTTCATCAAGCTCCTCCGGTGAACAGAAAGTCTTTAGTTTAGCTCTTATTTCTTTAGCCGCTAGTTTCCAAGTCTCATATGTCTTGTTGAATGCTTTCTCCCTTTTCTTTAGTTCCTGGGCTTGCAGCTCTTTGCCTTTTTCTGTTAAGGTTCGATCACAAGAGCTAGATCTCACTTGTTGAACGTCGGTGGGATTCTTTTCTTCTTCAGAAGGGGTTAACATTTTTTGTGACAGTTTATAGAAAAACTTTGAGTATTTTGTCTTAACTCAAAATACGTGTGGCCTTTAACTTTTGCAACTACTTTAAACCACCGCTCATATCAGACATTTACACATTTTTTCCCAAAGTTAATAAACGGTATCACAGTCAAAATAAATCTTCATAAATTACCCTTCAGGAAAATCCCAACATTAAATACCGTCGATTTCAACAATAAAAATGATTATGATGTTGAGTTTAGAACTCGTTCAACCCTCAACAAGCATTTCAAACACCCGTGCAGGCAATCATCAAACCACCCGCCCAGGTATGGCAACCCTCAATCTATAAATGTCCATTGTCTTGTGTGTGATGAAAAAGCGAGCAGATAACTTTTTATATTTACTTCAAACAGTTCAGTGTATCTGTGAGTGACTTTACCCCGCAGCTACAAAGTCTCTCACTGCCGTTGTATCATGCTGAAGCCGCTGCCAATGACTCCCATGCAGCGTAGAGTTTCACTGTAGCGGCCCTTGGCATCAAGAAACACAGCGTTGAGTTCGACTGGTACGATTTTATTTCTTCCAGAGTACCGTGAAACTATAAAACACATAACACAGTATCACGATAACATCAAATAAGCACAAAGATTCACACATTTGTCACATTAGCTTAAAACCATACACACCGTTACAACGACTGGGCCGACACGTTACACAAAGCAATTCAATACAAAAGAAAACAAAGAAAACACGCCACTAATACAATGCCACATACCTCTCTCCGCCTACCAAGGGTGCAAACTGGACGTTACGGACTGGACGTTTACAGGCCTCACTCAAGCAACGGCGACAGGTACCCGACTTCGGGCCAAACCGCACTTGGTAACAGTTGGAAACAAATAACAAATAAAAACACGCTCATATAAAGGTTGTGCTTACACCAATTACTTAAAAACAGCACAAGAAACAATTACTTACTTTGAATTTCTCTGCTCTCTTCCTAACATGCTCGGTGCATGACTAGCAAGCGACTTGTAGCAAACTGGCGTGTGACGTCACTATTTAAATTTTCGTTTACCCCCTTCCGGGGCGCGCCAACCCCGCCCCATGAATAGGACATAACAAATTTGGAGAAGGCTGTCCATTTACATACAATATGTATTTTTGACGTTTCTGATGAAATTGTTGTGCGTCGGAAAGGAACCAGTGCAGGGATCCGGCAGGGTCAAGCCCGTAGGCACGTTTATTTATATTCAGGGAAGGGAAATGCGGGATGTGTATTGTGCAACTAGAGTCCTGGATGTGGGGTGTGTAAAGACTATGTGTTTGTGTGCAGGGCGAGTGTGGTCGCGTGTACCATGCGCAAGTCCTGTTTTTTTAATGCAAGGGATCAAATCAAATCAAATCAATTTTATTTGTAATGCCCAATATCACAAATTACCAATTTGCCTCAATGGGCTTAACAGCAACACAACATCCTGTCCTTAGACCCTCTCATCGGATAAGGAACAACTCCCTAAAAAAAACTTTAACAGGGAGAAAAAATAGGAAGAAACCTCAGGGAACGCAACAGCGGAGGGATCTCTCTCCCAAGACGGACAGCGTGCAATGGATGTTGTGTTCACGCAATTTACATAATGCAACATTGAAAGAGGATAACAGTGTTGTGGTCCAGACGCAAGGCGCGTCTCCGCCTGAGTCTACCGGCAGGGTTCAAACAGCGCGCTCATTGAGAGCGCAGCCACGCACCAGAGGCTCATCGGAAATCAGCGCACCTGAAGCCAATATACAGCTAGCTATAAGAGAACACGCTGACGTGCAATCTGTGCCTGATTGTGCCATCTAGTACGGTAGTTACCAAGTAGATCGCTAGACACTTTGGCTGTGTTTTTCTCCTGCAATTCCTGCGTTGTGATTCCTGAGTCTAATTCCGTGTCTTTCTCCCCCGTCCTCCCAGAACCCCCGGTGCTTCTCGGGCTCCGTCTACCTCGCGTCGCTTGTGTTCCTCGGACCCCTCCCTGGTGCTCCCACGCTGCCTCCCGCAGAACCCCTACTCCTGGACTTGCGCTTCACCAGCACGCACACGCACAAATACCCTCCAGTCATTTACATTCCTGCACACACGCGCCACACTCGCCCTGCACCCAAATACATAATCTTTTACACACCCCACATCCAGGACTCTAGTTGCACCATACACATCCTGCATTTTCCCTTCCCTGAATATAAATACACGTGCCTACGGGCTTGACCCTGCCGGACCCCTGCACTGGTTCCTTTCCGATGCACAACAAACAGAATTATAATGGACATAAAATGTATGAAGAACATGATGCACAGGATGCCAAGCAGTGCCCACATGCCAACGGAACCGTACAGGACCCAAGCCACGCGACCAGCATCATCATGTAAAAAAAAGAAAACCTTATGTGAGGAGAGGAAGGGCAGGCAGCATCCAAATGGCGACCACCATCACCACGGAGACCTGGGAGGAGAACCGATTGCACATGCACGCAAGAGAGACTCACATGACACCATTCAAACACAGAAAAGGAGAAAGGAGAAGACATCATTCAGAGAGAGCGAAAAGACATGTTCGAGAAGAGAACAGTTTGCAATAGTCATTAGCCATAATCAATTAAGTCATCAATTAGTCATAATCTATACTCTGTAATCTATACTCGATAATCTCGTCGGCAGAACAGTGGTTGGTAAATTCACTGAGACAGCCATGCAGTACAGGCTGTGAAGCACTCAACTTAAAGGCAACTAATTGTAAGCTAAGGCAAAAAGATGAGTTTTAAGTTTGGATTTAAAGGACTCAACAGACTCTGATTGTCTGATGGCAGCCAGCAGGTTAGTCCACAACAATGGAGCCCGATAGGAAAAGGCCCTGCCACCAGCTGACTTCTTTTTAACTTTGGGTACACACAGGAGCCCTGTATTTTGAGAACGAAGAGCTCGAGATGGCATGTAAGGTTTAAAGAGATCAGACAAGTAGGATGGGGCAAGCCCATTTAGGATTTTATAAATCACCAGAAGCACCTTGTATTCTGATCTAACATGGATAGGAAAGCCAATGAAGAGAGGCAAGAATTGGTGTAATATGGTCAAATTTCCTAGTTTTAGTTAGGATTCTAACAGCAGCATTCTGAACCATCTGAAGACTTTTAGTACTAGAATGTGGCAGACCTGAGAACAGAACATTACAGTAATCAAGTCTGGATCAAACAAATGCATGTATTAGAGTCTCTGCGTCAGCCATGGAGAAAAGACCGAATGTTCTCTATGTTACGTGAGTGAAAAAAGGCCGTCTTGGTGATTTCTTTAATGTGCTTATCAAAGGAAAGGCTGGCATCAAACGTAACACCAAGCTTTTTGGCTGCCACATTTTGTGAAACCACAGAGTTGTCGATTGTTATCGTTACTTGATCAAATTGGTGTTTGCGTCTAGCAGGGCCAATGACTAGCATCTCGGTTTTATCTGAATTTAAAAGCAGAAAGTTAAGTGACATCCAGTTTTTCACAGTAGCCAAGCAGGCCTCTAAGTTAATGATTTGAGTATGATCATCAGCCCTTATAGGCACATACAACTGAGTATCACCAGCATAGCAATGGAAATGTATTCTATAGCTGCATATAATTTGGCTAAGAGGTGTAATGTAAAGAGAGAAAAGTAGAGGGCCAAGAACTGAGCCCTGAGGCACACCATATTTAACGTCAGAAAATTTTGATATAATTTTATTATAGCAGACACAATTTGTTCTTCCAGATAAGTAGAACTTAAGCCAAGAGAGAGCTAAGCCAGAGACACCAACATTACAATTTAATCTATCTAAAAGTATACAGTGATCAATGGTGTCAAAGGCTGCACTGAGGTCCAGTAGTAGAAGCACAGAAGTGGAATCAGAGTCGATAGCCAGTAAAATATCATTTACCACTCTGGTCAGAGCAGTTTCAGTGGAGTGACAGGGCCTGAAAGTCGACTGAAAAGGTTCATATAGATGGTATTCTTTTATATGGGTCGAAAGTTGTTGATACACAACTCTCTCTAGTACTTTAGAGAAGAATGGACGATTAGAGACTAGTCGATAATTATTAAGAGACCCTGGATCAATGTGCGGTTTTTTAAGTAGAGGTTTAACCACAGCTGTCTTAAAACTGCTGGAAACAATGCCAGTAGTAAAAGATAAATTAACGATGTCTAGCATTGTAGGTCCAAGAAAAGGCCAGAGGTCTTTAAAAAGTTTTGCTGGTAAGGGATCAAGTAGGCAAGCAGTTGGTTTAGAAGCTGACACAAACTTAGTCAAAGTATCAAGAGAGATAGTCTCAAACACTGTAATAACTGGAACTGTCAGTGACCCATTGTGTAGATATGAATTTAGTATTACAGGATCTGCAGGAATAGATGGAGTTAAAGAACTAATTTTGTTTAAGATCTCATCAACCTTATTGCAGAAAAAATCTAAAAATTCATGGGCTGTGAATGGTGAGCAGCTAATAGACGACTGCTTTTTAGTAAGTTTAGAGACAGTGTCAAAAAGAAATCTGGGGTTATGTTTATTAATATTTATTAAGTGAGAGAGATACGATGTTTTTGCAGTAGATAAAACACGCTTGTATTTCAATAAACACTTGTGCCATGATAGGTAAAACACTTCCAATTTTGATTTTCGCCATTTACGTTCCAGTCTCCTGCAGGTCCGCTTAAGAGCACGTGTCTCATCATTAAACCAGGGTGTAGGCCTCTTTAGTCGCCTAGCTCTGGTAGGGAGAGGTGCAACTGAATCGAGGAGACTAGAGAGGGCCACATTGAAGTCACTAGTGAAATTTTCAACAGCGTCATTTACCACAGTGAAAGGAGCCAAGACTTCATGCAGCTGCTGGCCAAAAGCAGCTACATTGGAGGGACCAATATGGCGAGTGGCAATTACATCTGTGCTGGCATTAACTGGACAGGCCAATACTGCTTCAAATTTGATGAGAAAATTATCTGACACAGCAGATGTGGTTGGTAAGACATTCAGATCAGAAACAGCTATTCCTTTAGATAAAACCAAATCAAGGCTGTTACCACTGCAATGAGTCGACTCTTGAACAAACTGAGTGAACCCAAAAGTATCAACTAGTGCAAGAAAGGCTTTACTTAGAGGATCAGCAGCCTTATTCAGATGAATATTTAAATCACCTAGAATAAGAATCTCATCAGAGTGAGTAACAAGGCCTGAGACAAATTCTCCAAATTCTTCAAGAAATAACGAGTAACAGCCAGGAGGCCGATAGTGTATCACAATTTGGACTGAGCCGAGTCTGTTCATGGCTGAGGGAGATGGACAAAGAATAAGAGACTCAAAAGACTGGAATTTAGATTCAAGTCTAGAAGTCAGATTGAAAATAGATTTATTTATTAAGGCAACACACCCACCTTGTTTATTTGCCCGAGCTACATGGGCATACGTATAGTCAGGTGGGGAAGCTTCATTTAAGGGAAGGAAAACATTTGGTTTAAGCCATGTTTCACATAACCCAATGATATCAAAACTATGTTCAAGAATCAGATCATTTATTAGTAAGGCTTAGGTAGACAGTGATCTGATATTTACGAAACCAAATTTAAACATCTTGTGGAAGTGATCAGTAGTAGGCAGAGCTTTAGAGCTACCAATAGGTGAAAGATTAATTGGAATTAGACACCTTGTTGAGAGTTTTGGCCACCAACGCTTTGGACGATATGTGGTCACATTCTTGATAACATTAGCTGTTTGGTTTTGTAGATTATTAGGTACTTTGTCACACATCTCACCACTACCAGTGGTAGGAATAATTACTAGATTATTGTGATTCACACATTTAGGAGAGGAGAGCTTAAGGGCAATACAGCAGGGTAGAGAGACAGTCTCAATGTTATAGACCAAGCTATCAGGCTGATAATCTAAACTATGATAACTTCCCTGACTAATATTAATTAAACTACTTGACTCCACATCCGCACTAGCTTTAAACCTAGCAGGCTCTCTAATCACCTGCAACCCTGCTGAAGGATAAGTCCCTAATGTCAAACTAAACGTAAACAGCTAGTAGGATAGTAGGATGTTTTGAGCTAAGTTGTCTGTTTTACAGTATCCCAGGTTGTTCTGCAGGAATATTCGGGTGTTATTCAGGAGATATAAATAGGCATCCAGGTTTTTCGGGGAACTCTGAGCTAAATAAGTGGGGAGAAGATGTGATGTATTTTGTGTTTGTCTGCTCTGGACACTTCCCATAGGATGCCGTTAAAGGGCGCCAGTATATAAATATTGGGCATCACTGTTCCCGGGTTGTCTGATTTTTATTTTTATTTTTTCCACTTTTTATTAATCAAAATAAGTAACCCAGCCACTGAGGATGCACAAGCCAGTGCATCCTTAGTGCCGGTCCCAAGCCCGGACAAATGGGGAGGGTTGCGTCAGGAAGGGCATCCGGCGTAAAATCTTTGCCAAATCAAATATGCGGATCATAAATAAGACTTACATACCGGATCGGTCGAGGCCCGGGTTACCAACGACCGCCACCGGTACTGTTAACCAGCAGGGTGTCGGTGGAAACTATGCTACTGTTGGGCGAAGGAGAAGGAGAGGGGGAAAGCATGTCCAGAGGCAGCTAGAGAGGAGGAAGGGTGGGCATGTGGAGGTGAGAGTTGGAACTTTGAATGTTGGCACTATGACTGGTAAAGGGAGAGAGCTGGCTGACATGATGGAAAGAAGAAAGGTAGGCATACTGTGTGTGCAAGAGACCAGGTGGAAGGGGAGTAAGGCCAGGAGTATCGGAGGTGGGTTCAAACTCTTCTACCATGGTGTGAATGGGAGGAGTAATGGGGTAGGGGTAATTCTGAAGGAAGAGTATGTCAAGAGCGTGCTGGAGGTGAAGAGAGTGTCAGACAGAGTGATGAGTATGAAGCTGGAAATTGAAGGTTTATTGCTGAATGTTATCAGCGCATTATGCCCCGCAAGTTGGGTGTGAGATGGATGAAAAAGAAGAATTCTGGAGTGAGTTGGACGACATGGTAGAGAGGGTACCCAAGGAGGAGAGAGTGGTGATTGGAGCAGACTTCAATGGACATGCTGGTGAAGGGAACAGAGGTGATGAGGAGGTGATGGGAAGGTATGGAGTCAAGAAGAGAAATGTGGAAGGACAGATGGTGGTCGATTTTGCGAAAAGGATGGAAATGGCTGTGGTGAATACATATTTCAAGAAGAGGGAGGAACACAGGGTGACGTACAAGAGTGGAGGAAAGTGCACACAGGTGGACTATATCTAATGTAGAAGGCGCCAACTAAAAGGGATTGGACACTGCAAGGTGGTGACAGGGGAGAACGTAGCTAGGCAGCATCGGATGGTGGTCTGTAGGATGACTTTGGAGACCAAGAAGAGGAAGCGAGTGAAGACACAGCCGAAGATCAAATGGTGGAAGTTGAAGAAGGAAGACTGTTGTGTGGAGTTCAGGCAGGAGTTAAGACAGGCACTGGGTGGTAATGAAGAGTTGCCAGATGGCTGGACAACCACTGCAGAAATAGTGAGGGAGACAGCTAGGAAGGTACTTGGTGTGTCATCAGGACAGAGGAAGGAAGACAAGGAGACTTGGTGGTGGAATGAGGAAGTACAGCAAATTATACAGAGGAAAAGGTTGGCAAAGAAGAAGTGGGATAGTAAGAGAGATAAAGAAAGTAGACAGGAGTACAAGGAGATGCAGCGTAAAGCAAAGAGAGAGGTGGCAAAGGCAAAGGAAAAGGCGTATGGTGAGTTGTATGACAGGTTAGACACTAAGGAAGGAGAAAAGGACTTGTACCGATTGGCTAGACAGAGGGACCAAGCTGCAAAGGATGTGCAGCAAGTTAGGGCGATCAAGGATAGAGATGGAAATGTGCTGACAAGCGAGGAGAGTGTGCTAAGAAGGTGGAAGGAATACTTTGAGGGGCTGATGAATGAAGAAAATGAGAGAGAGAGAAGGTTGGATGATGTAGGAATAGTGAATCAGGAAGTTCAGTGGATTAACAAGGAGGAAGTGAGGGTAGCTATGAAGAGGATGAAGAGTGGAAAGGCAGTTGGTCCTGATGACATACCTGTGGAGGCATGGAGATGTTTAGGGGAGATGGCAGTGGAGTTTTTAACTAGATTGTTTAACACAATCCTGGAAAGTGAGAGGATGCCTGAGGAGTGGAGAAGAAGCATACTGGTACCGATTTTCAAGAACAAGGGCGATGTGCAGAACTGTAACAACTACAGAGGTATAAAGTTGATCAGCCACAGCATGAAGATTTGGGAAAGAGTAATAGAAGCTAGGTTAAGAGGAGAGGTGATGATCAGCGAGCGGCAGTATGGTTTCATGCCACGAAAGAGCACCACAGATGCGATGTTTGCTTTGAGAATGTTGATTGAGAAGTATAGAGAAGGCCAGAAAGAGTTGCATTGTGTCTTTGTAGATTTAGAGAAAGATTATGACAGAGTGCCGAGAGAGGAGGTGTGGTATTGTATGAGGAAGTCAGGAGTTGCAGAGAAGTATGTAGGAGTGGTGCAGGATACGTATGAGGGAAGTGTGACAATGGTGAGGTGCGTGCTTGGAATGACAGATGGGTTCAAGGTGGAGGTGGGATTACATCAAGGATCGGCTCTGAGCCCTTTCTTGTTTGCAATGGTGATGGACAGGTTGACGGACAAGATCAGGCAGGAGTCTCCATGGATGATGATGTTCGCGGATGACATTGTGATCTGTAGCGAGAGTAGGGTGCAGGTTGAGGAGAGCCTGGAGAGGTGGAGGTATGCACTGGAGAGAAGAGGAATGAAAGTCAGTAGGAGCAAGACGGAATACCTATGCATGAATGAGAGAGAGGACAGTGGAATGGTCAGGATGCAAGGAGTGGAGGTGACAAAGGCATTTCAGTTTAAATACTTGGGGTCAACTGTCCAAAGTAACGGGGAGTGCAGTAGAGAGGTGAAAAAGAGAGTGCAGGCAGGGTGGAGTGGGTGGAGAAGTGTGTCAGCAGTGATTTGCGACAAAAGGGTACCAGCAAGAGTTAAAGGGAAAGTTTACAAGATGGTTGTGAGACCAGCTATGTTATATGGTTTGGAGACAGTGGCACTGACGAAAAGACAGGAGGCAGAGCTGGAGGTGGCAGAGTTGAAGATGCTAAGATTTTCACTGGGAGTAACGAAGAAGGACAGGATTAGGAACGATTATATTAGAGGGACCGCTCAGGTTGGACGGTTTGGAGACAAAGCAAGAGAGGCAAGATTGAGATGGCTTGGACATGTGTGGGGGAGAGATGCTGAGTATATTGGGAGAAGGATGCTGAATATGGAGCTGCCAGGGAAGAGGAGAAGAGGAAGGCCAAAGAGGAGGTTTATGGATGTGGTGAGGGAAGACATGCAGGTGGCTGGTGTGACAGAGGAAGACGCAGAAGACAGGAAGAAATGGAAACGGATGATCCGCTGTGGCGACCCCTAACGGGAGCAGCCGAAAGTAGTAGTAGTAGTAGTACTTATTAATCAAAATAAGTACAACTAAAATAATACAATGTACAATGAACATATGTACAATAATACAATGCACAGCAGGATACAAAGAAAACAAAGCATACTCAAAAAGGAAAGAAACAAAAAGCAAAGGTTGTGTAAAATGAAATAGTATAAACTGGGGGGCTTAGTACAGTATTTTCAGGAAGACAAAATAGTTTCACAGATGTTTCTAGTTTTGATGGCTTTACTGTGTTTACTACATTTGAGAGTATCTAAATATTGGTCAAAAATGGCTTTGAAGATAAAGAAGTTGGGTTTACGGGCAGAGAATTTGCTGGTATGGATATGATATTTACCAAACATTAAAAGAAGATTAATCCTATGTGAAAACTGGACATTATCAAGGTCATCTTTAGTTACTCCGAGTAAGACATGCTCCATTTTCATATTGGAGTTAGTGATTTTCCTGTGCATAAAGTTATTAACATCAGTCCAGAGACACCGCTATATGTACATTCCCAGAAAAGATGAGTTAAGGATTCATCCTCATTTCTACAAAAGCTACAGCTAACACCAGTATCCATCATATATCTAGAAAAGCAGGTCTTAACAGGGTAGCAACGGTGCATTATTTTGAACGACACTTCCTTAACTTTGTTAGTTAACAAGTATTTTTTTTGAGAGAAGCCATGAACATTTCCACTGAATGTTGTCAAATGTTATTCCAAAAGAAAACAGCAGAGGGAGTAGTTACTGCTTCTCTAATATTCCTTATGCGCTGGTTAGTAGCTTTGACACTCAGTAAAGGACATTCCGCATCAATATAAACGTTAACGAGGGTCTAAGGAAGGAATCACATAAACATCTCCTCTGGGCGCAGATGATAATAACATGTTGGCTGCAGAAGGGATTGCATCAAACACAGCAGCATAATCCTTTGGACTGACAGGAACATTATACATGTAAAGGAATCCTTCATATGTGAGTAGCTGGCCTGCTGAGTTGAATAGTTGACTAACTAACAATATTCCTCTGTCAAACCACCTCTTATTGAATAGAGTCTTATTCTTAAATCGAATTGTTCCATATAAAATATTTATGAGGAGAAAAGTTATGCTTATACATTAAGAGCAAAGTTGGAAGTTTCAGTGGAATCTTGGAAATATCATAGTCGCATCTTAACAAAAAGGGTAGACCACCAACAGAATTAAAAACATAGGAGGGCATACAATTCAAGATGGAGGATGGATTTGAGATAGGCTTTGATCCAGTTTATCTTAAAGGTCACATTTAAAGGAGAGAAATCTAATGCATTGATACCACCAGACCATTGTTTATTCATCAACACACTCTGTTTCATTAGGTGAGCTTTCTTCTCCCAAATAAAATTAAATAAAAGTTTGTGTATTTTATTCCAGTAATCCTTGGGTACATCCGTTGCTGGGGCATTATAAATAAGTCTAGATGAACCCTCTGCCTTTGTTAGCGAAGATCTTCTTGTGACTCTCTCTCTCTCTCTGGAGTAAAGTCAGATCCCAGCACGATGAAAGTCCGCTTCGCTCCTGTTATGTCGTTACCTACTTCAAGTTCAGTGCAGAGAAGTCGGTGACTTCAATTCAATTCAATTTTTTCAATTCAATTCAATTTATTGTCATTGTGCACCTCGGTGTGGATTTCTCCGCTATGGCTGCCGACCAGCCCAGCGACCCGGACGTCCTTACCCTTAGGTCAACGCATACCAGCCTCAAGCTAGAGAATGCTGTGTTGCAGGAAGGCAGTCCTGCCCTCCTTTGCGATGTCTCCACCGGCCGTCCCCGCCCCGTTGTTCCAGTGGCCTGGCGCCGTCGAGTTTTCGAATCAATTCACTTCCTCTCGCACCCTGGAGTTTGGGCGTCGGTGAAGTTGGTCGGTTCCAAGTTCGTCTGGCCTGGCCTCTGCAAGGACGTCAAGGGGTGGGCGGCTGCATGTGTGGCGTGCCAGCGCGCTAAGGTCCACCAGCACACTAAGTCGCCCCTCGAACCGTTTCCGATCCCGGCCAGACGTTTCGACCGCGTGATTTTTTTCGTACCTGATTTCCGGGAACTCCGCCTCGCGTTATTATTTTTCCCACCTGGATTCCGGGAAGACCCGCCCCTACTCTATCTCTGATTGGCTAACCCTATCCCTAACCCCACCCTAACCCTAACCTTAACCAACCTAACCAACGGCGGCAACGAGTACTAGTCAATCAGAGGCAGAGTTCCCGGAAAACGGGTACGAAAAATAATCACGCATTTCGACCACGTGCATGTGGACCTAGTGGGCCCTCTACCTTCTTCACGGGCTTTTACGCACCTGCTCACAATGGTGGATCGGACCACCAGGTGGCCAAAGGCTGTCCCTCTGTCATCCACAACATCCTCGGACGTTGCACGCGCGTTTCTTTCCTCCTGGGTCGCCCGTTTCGGCACTACGTCAGATATCACCTCAGACAGGGGCCCCCAGTTCGTGTCAGAGCTTTGGTCGGCACTTGCGAGATCCTTGGGTGTGCAGGTTAGGGATGGGTATCGTTAGGATTGTATCGATACTACTACTCTTATCGGTACTGCTTATCGGTTCGGTACTTTATCGATACTCTTATCGGTTCTTTATTATTATTATGCAAGAAAAAAGACAATTAAGAACAGAATCGACATTGCTTTATTATTCTATTACATAACTTTATATAAATATAAACAAATATTATTTATTCAGCAGCAACAGCAGCAGCAATGTTTTAAATGCGTCTGAATTATAGACTTTATAATCAACATTCAACAACAACAAATAAGATAAAAATAAAAGTAGATAAAGATAAAGAAAAAAAATATATTAAAAATACATTTTTACAGCAAAAGGCTAACGGAAGTTCAAACAAACAAGAACCTAGAACATTATCCTAACAGTTCTTCTGCAGAAAAATCAACATATCTGCCTTCTCCAGCAGGAGTCGTGATCTCTCCTGACTTATAGTGTCCCCGGCTATTAGCCTAGCTAACTACGTATCTATGGCTTATATATTTGTAGCTAAACAATAAGCTAAGCAATTATATTTTATTTATTGGCCTATTCGTAATAATTCGTTATTAGCCTAGCTAACTCCGTATCTATGGCTCATACGGCTTACCTGCACTGCAGGTACATGGCACTACCGCGTACCACTCTCAGGCTAACGGCTTGTGTGAACGTTTTCACCGGTCGCTCAAGGCAGCGCTGCGCTCTCGGATGGTAACTGGGTGGACCGTTTACCTTGGGTTATGCTCGGGTTGCGTTCGGCTCCTAAGGAGGACATTGATGCTTCGCCCGCTGAGCTGGTGCTCGGTCATCCGCTCCGCGTCCCTGGGGAATTTTTGCCTGGGAGTTCCGCTGCTCGACCCCGTCCGGCCGTTTATCCTTTTTTGTCCGACAGCACTCGGGTTCCAGGCCCCGTTCACCACTGTTTTCCGCGGTCGTTCGTGCCTGCGGAGCTCATGTCGGCTCGTTTTATTTTTGTACGGCATGCTGCTCACCACTCGCCCCTCCAACGCCCATACGATGGCCCATTTCGGGTTCTTGAGACGGGTCCTAAGGTTTTAATGCTGATATGGGTGGGCGTAGGGAGCGTGTCATGCTTGATAGGCTTAAACCGGCGCACAGGGTGGCAAACGAAGTTGTGTTTCCGGCCCACGTTCCCCGTCGGGGTCGCCCTCCTTCCAGGACCCCGGCAGTGTCTTCACGGGTTCAGCATTCTGCTTGTCAGCCGGCATTGGACTGTGTTTCACCTACTGTTTCAGCTGAGGGACGGTGCAGCCGTTATGGCAGGCTGCTTGAGCCTCCAGTGAGAAACTGATTTTCTTTCCAGGAGTCCCTTCTGGGTGTTCGGGGGGAGGCTGTGTGGCGGCCACTGGGGGCTATGCCTCACACCAAGCAAGGCTGTGAGCTGGGGTGTGGTTTACATTCCCGGGCTCTCTGGTGCAAGGTTGTTCCTTTTTCAGTTTGGTTTTGGAGCTGAGGAATAAAGTTCAAACTCGCCTTCGTCTCCTGTGTTTTTCCTCATCCTGCCACACTACTACCTTTGTTGTTTTTACATTGAGGTGTCTTTTGTTTGTTGATGTTTCGTCTCGTTTCCAGGTATGTCTTTCTCCAAGTTCCTGAGCATGACCCAGGACTTCACTCTTACGCTGCTGTCTTGTTTGCTGACCAAAACCGGTCGGCTGATCCAGGCTAAGCGGAATGGTCGGAAGCTCGAGCAAGTTATTGCTACAGGTAACCTCAGCCATGTCTCACAACCTAGAAATCCGTCCTCTCCTGCTCCCGGGAGCATCCCACAGCGTATTGACAAACCTTATAACCCAGACCCGAGGTACATGACACAAACTGTAAGGCCTCACTCTCATGCTCCCGGGAGCGCCCTGCAGCGCGCCGGCAGACCTTTCAGCCCTGACCCAACGTACCATACAGCTGCGGCGGTGGCGGCTCTGGAGGCACGTCGGGCTCCTAAATTAGGCGTAAACTGGTGTCAGAGGAGAGGCACTGCAGCCAACAGTGATGACGACAGCTTCTCCGAAACCGACCTCTGTTTTAGCGACGAGGACGAAGAGCACTCAGATTCGCAGCAAACACGATATCTTAAAAAATAACAGGTCCAGGTTCCGCCTTGCAGAACCCCCCCTCCCCCCCCGAGCAGTCTCATATATATGCGTATACCTTGCCACCACTGGTTATAAACCACCAACTCGCAAGAAAGCACACAGGTATACCGCCTGCTCCCTCAACTTTTCCCAGCATGGACCGTATACAGGACCCGGGTACCCAGGTCACATCCATATCTCCTAGTCCTTCAGCGTATCACAGCACAAACTGCGCACAGGAGCCGAGTACCCAGGTCATTCAGAGCGCAACTCCACATGCCAGGACCTTACCTCAATGGGTTTTTGATTCAGCCCCAACCTCAGCCACCTTCACTGGGGTGGATACCCACAACGGAGAACTGTCACGCAATCGGGGTGGTTACTTTCACAAGGGTACATACTTACCACCGATCGTCACCACGGTGTTGTCAATGGTGATGGCCAGGTCTCCTTGTGGGCAACCTTTCCCCAGGAGGAACATCAGCTCTGTCTTGTCCAGATTGAGCTTCAGGTGGTGTGTCGCCATCCACTCCGAGATGTCAGTCAAGCACGCAGCAATGCCTGTCTCTACTTGTGTGTCAGAGGGAGGAAAGGACAGGATCAGCTGGGTGTCATCGGCATAACAATGGTAAGAGAAGTCATGCAGGCGAATAACAGAACCCAGGGATGTTGTGTACAGGGAGAAAAGGAGAGGACCTAGAACCGAACTCTGTGGAATGCCTGTAGTCAGTCTGCGAGGCTCCGACACAGATCCCCTCCATGTCACCTGGTAGGAGCGACCCGTCAGGTATGTTGCAAACATTGAGAGTGCAGAGCCTGTGACACCCAGCCCCTTGAGGGTAGAGAGGAGGAACTGCTGGTTCACTGTGTCAAAGGCAGCTGACAGGTCCAGGAGTATCAGGACAGAGGAGAGAGAGTTTGCTCTCGCAGAGTGCAGCATTCTGTCACTGCAAGGAGGGCCGTCTCTGTCGAGTGACCCACCCTGAACCCAGACTGGTTGGAGTCCAGGAGATTGTTCTGGTGGACGTACAAAGAAAGTTGGTTAAAGACAGCACGTTCGAAATTTTTGGATAAAAAGGGTAGAAGGGACACTGGTCTGTAGTTTTTGACATCAGAGAGGTTAAGTTATGGTTTCTTGAGAAGGGGGGTGACTCTAGCAGTCTTGAAGGCAGATGGAAAGCATCCTGCCTGGAGGGAGGTGTTGGTGAGGTGGGTCAGATAGGGAAGGAGTTCAGGTGCTATAGACTGAAAAAGAGGGGAGGGGACCGGGTCAAGGCAGCATGTGGTGGGGCGACTGGATGTGATGAGGTTTAGAACCTCGTCGGGGGGAGGGGAGCGAGGTGGGATAGAGCGGGAAGAGGAAAGGCCCCGGGAAGAGGAAAGGACAAGAATGTGAAGGAAACACAGTCTATACTAGGTCCACAAAGTACAGATGACGCTTGCGTTTGTTTACTCTAGCCTTCGTTCAATCAAGGCTTGTTTGCCTGAGGCTTGGAAGTAGCAGCAGTGATTTAAAGAACACTGATTGCTAATTGTCTGCCATGAGTGCAGGCCACACCCTGGCCCCCTAACACCCAAATGGCCAAATAGGTACACTGAAAGGATGCCTATTGCCCAGAAACTGGTCACTCATGTAAAACTCTATCAAACCTCACACAATACTATTAAAACTGCAAACAGCAAGTTACCAAGGAAGATATTTATAAGCTAAAAGGATAACTAAGTCAAAACAGCTAGGCAACAAGAAATATTTAAGGGCACACTAGGTTAAAAACAGCTACAGCTAGAATAAGTAAATAAGACAAGTAAGTAAATAAAATAAGACAGCTACAGCTAGAATAAGATCCCAATAAGAACCAGCAAGTTATGGCTGGCTCAACCCGCGCCATGGCCCGCCCACCCCGCGCCGGCAGCCAATCGGCTCCAACTTTGATCAGCTGCCTGCGCATTTGGTGGAGCCGATTCAGCTAGTGCTGGGCCGCGCAGTGCCCCAGGAGCTAAAACACAAAAACACAAAGACATGCACACACTACCAGACATGCACACACAAGCAGACATGCACACACGCATGCACACACACAAGTGTAAAAACATAATCAGACATGCACACACACGTGCAAACAGACACGCACACAGACACGTACACTCTCAGAAATAAAGGTGCCAAAAAGTTAAAGAAAAAAGGTACAAATGCTCGGCGCTGGAGCAGTACCCTATACGGGTACCATTTTGGTACCTTATAAATAGGTACAAAGAAGTACCCCGTCAGTTTGTACCTTTAAGGGTACAAATGGCTCGTCGCTGGAGTGGTACCCTCGGGGTACCATTTTGGTACCTTATTAATAGGTACAAAGTAACCCAGCCACTGAGGATGCACAAGCCATCCTTAGTGCCGGTCCCAAGCCCGGACAAATGAGGAGGGTTGCGTCAGGAAGGGCATCCGGCGTAAAATCTTTGCCAAATCAAATATGCGGATCATAAATTACGGATGATCCGCTGTGGCGACCCCTAACGGTGAAAGTAGTAGTATTAATAGGTACAAAGTAGTATCCCTTCAGTTTGTACCTTCAAGGGTACAAATGGCTCGTCGCTGGAGTGGTACCCTCGGGGTACCATTTTGGTACCTTATTAATAGGTACAAAGTAGTACCCCTTCAGTTTGTACCTTCAAGGGTACAAATGGCACGTCGCTGGAGTGGTACCCTCGGGGTACAGAAATGGTACCTTTTCAAGAGTTACTCCACTGGTACAAAGTGGTACCCCTTTAGATGGTACGACTTTGTTCTCTTTAGGGGTACCACCCCAGCGAGGAGGCAATTGTACCTATAATGTGGCAAAAATGTCATTGTTAAAAACATTGCCTTTTGCTTTCATTCTTCATTCAAACATGTTAAACTGTACAAATTAAAATACTTGAAAGTAAATAACTCCCCATACCACAATCGTAACTTACAATACAAACTTTAATGAAAATTCATGGCGGTTTTAGATTCATGGCTGCATGGACCGAATTAACAGTGCTCCAAATACGAAAAGGATAAAAAATGTATATATATACACATCAAAACACAGCACCATTCTGTTTCTCTCTATGAGCTGGGTACAGAACAAGGAGAGGAGGAGAGAGAAGGAGGGGAGAAGAGAGGAGGGGGGAAGAGAGAGTAGGAGGGGAGGAGAGAGGAGGGGGAGGAGAGGAGAGAGTGGGAGGAGAGTAGGAGAGGAAGGGGAGGAGAGTAGGAGGGAAGGAGAGAGTAGGAGGAGAGAGGAGGAGGAAAGAGTAGGAGGGGAGGAGAGAGAAGGAGGGGAGAAGAGAGGAGGGGGAGGAGAGTAGAAGGGGGAGGAGAGAGTAGGAGGAGAGGAGCGAGTAGAAGGGGAGGAGAGAGTAGGAGGGGGAGGAGAGAGTAGGAGGAGAGGGGAAAGAGTAGGAGGGGAGGAGAGAGTAGGAGGAGAGAGTAGGAGGGGAGGAGAGAGTAGGAGGGGGAGGAGAGTAGAGGGGAGGAGAGAGTAGGAGGAGGAGAGGAGAGAGTAGGAGGGGGAGGAGAGAGTAGGAGGGGAGGAGAGTAAGAGGTGATAACTCTATGATAACTATAACACTACTAATTTTGATCCCTGGGAGGGGAAAAAGCAAAAAATGAAACAAAATCTCATAGCTCTCAAGATAACGTCAAATCAGTATGAAAATATTTATAGCGTTATTTCAAACACAGTATCTCATTGCAACAAATACATCCCCATCTACGGTATACATGTCAAGGGCTTTAAAATCAAACTCGTCCCCAGGCTTTAACACAGTCCAGTCCTGGTCGAACTTAACAGAAAATGCACAAAAGTGTTGGTTGAAGTTCTCAGGAAATAGCAGTTTCCCGCACAACACCCACATAGCGTCAACATTGCATATATATTTTATCAGAAAAAAAGAGGGATTCTCTCGCCATGTAAGAGATCGACAATAAAAACCTCTTGCGTAGCATACTTTACATTGTTAATGGTTACTTCTGAAACCCTTTGAAGACGCTTATCTTCACTAAAAGAAGCATCAGTCAAATATTGTTCTAGAGCATACTGAAGAGTACGTGGTAAGGAAGAAAATGGAGTGCTAGTACTTCTCAAAATCATCCAAAAAAATACTTGCAGAAAACTCCCAACATTGCTTTAACTGGTGACGGTTGCTCAGTGTGGAAGCTATATTGATAAAATTACGACAACTACTTGCAATATTCTTAAAATATTGGTGCTTGCCTTCATATCTCATGCACCAGAGAGGACGAAGAGGCCCAAACATTGAGATTAATCTAGAATAATGTATTAGATAATGGCACTTCGGAGTAATAACATCACTAAATACAGCTTTCAACTGAGTCAAAAAGTCTTGGACAAGTATATCCAAGAGAGGAAGGTTCTCTCTTCTCACCGTTGGAGCAAGAACAATACCTACAAATTCTCTACACAACAGGTACACATGCCAATATGGACTCTCTGGAGGAATACGGTGTGCGGTCAAAAAAGGAAGTATTCTAAAAAGACACAATTTTTGAGATGCTGAGCCCACAATGCTTCTTTTTGGAATAGTTTTTCAGACAACTGTACCGGCTTATTCACTCTATCATTTTGACCTATTGTTATTCTCTGCAGCTCTTCGTTTACCTCTTGAATGCTAATATGTTTCTCTCTATGAGCCTGGCACAGAACTAGTTTCAAAACTAAAGGTATGACACCTTCCAACATGTCATGCATTACGTCTGGAGGAAAGGACTTAGTAACATCAAAATAGGGAAGCACATCAAATGGACAACTAGAGTCTACCCCATAAGTTGCTTTACTGGCAGGATTTTGCTGGATACATTCCAGGTGATACTGGTGAACCTCAGATGTTCTTAAAACATAATTGTTTTCCTGAAATTTCTCTTTTATATCTGTATATGTTCCCATACAGTGTCTACAAACTCTTCCTGAGCTAAATGACATACTGAACCCACCAATCATGTGAGCTGAAAGATTATCCCCAGAAAAGGTAGCTAGAGCCACATGGACATTCTGTTCAACCCCACTAACGGTGAGACTGAATCCATCCGTTGAGAGTACTTTGAGGTCATCCAGCAGTGGCTTGAGGATAACTTCTAAACCACATTGCTTTATGAAGCTATAGCGCACCAGTAACGCTAAATGAATATGCTTCACTTGAGACCTATATCTTCCATGTACATTACCTACAGTATAGTAGAAGGCGCAGAGTTTGTGTTTCGTCTTTTTTGAACCCAAAGGGTTTACTACCTCAAATTCGTCCTCATAAAAATGCAGTCTCAATGCATTTGGATAATCTCTAAAGACAGGATGCTCCTTATAGTACACTCCATCAGTAAAGTCTGTGAAGACCTGTTCATCTTTTCTCTTTTCAGATACTATGTCATCCCACACATCCTCATGGGAACAATATTTTCTTAAGAATTGTGAAATGGGAACATAGGAGAAGCTACCTATTTTATGACCTGTGGAACCTCTCAAAAGTGTATTGAACTGGTTGAGTCAAGTCTAATCTTGACTTGCAGTACTCTTTCAATTTGAAGTGAGAAGAGAACTCTTTTGACGCTTCCTCAAAAAAATAATTCGACTCCAAAACCTGCTTAAGTTCAGGACATCCCTCAACATCAAAGCCATTTTCTTTTAGATGATAAGATAAAAATGCATCGTAATTCTCCTTAAAGAAACAAAATAAAAAGTTTACATCATTCAGTATCTCTTGAACAGATTCAGGTAAATTGTCTTTTTCCCTGCATTTTAGGATGAAGCTACAAAGATTTGCTTTGAAGTTGGATAACAGGGGTTCCATACTAGGGGGGGGGGGATTGAACATCTGCATCTGCATTATAATCAGACATATCATCATCATCATCTTCAGAGGCAAAGTTATCACTACCAGGCTCCTCACTAGCCCCATCACTAGCAGGAGGTAAAATGCAAGCTCTATGTTTTCTATTAACATGACATCTGAAAGATGGGTAGTTAGAAAAAGTGGATTGACAGTCATTGAGTCCACAAGTGATTGAGAAGCCAGCCTCGTGGGCATGAGCAAGACCCACATGTTGGATCAACTTAATGAGAGTGAAAGTCTTTTTTTTTACATCTGGGGCACTGGTGGACCTGAGACTGTAAACGAGGCATTTCAGTAGATCTGGTTGATAACTCTGGTAACACTCGTCGACAGAGGATGGTCACCCTTCTCGTGCAAGTTGGCTATACATCGCTGAAGAAAGGTCAGAGTGTTTTTGTTTTTGGGTTGGTACTCAAGGTAGAAGACAAAATATGAATAAAAAGACGCGATCATCTCTTCCTCTACCTTCAAGCCTTCACAAACTGTGACCCCTTCTACCTTGAGTGCACAGGAACTTTCCCCGGCAAACGTGGCCTTCCAGTCTTCTTGGCTGGTTACTTGGACAGTTGGGTATGGGGTGGTGGGTTCACCCTGAAAAATACATAAGTACATTAGAATTAGGCATGTTCGGTAAAACAGTAATACGGTATACCCGGAAGGTATTTTCTTTGGACGGTAGTTCTGAATAACACATTGTGGTTGTTGGCGTGTGGTATTATTGTCATTATTTCGCAATGTTAAATTACCAATCCCACGTGTGAATGTGCACTGCACTGCACTCATATCCAGCGAGAAACCAGTTTCAAATGAAATAGCCCATGTGTTTTTTTCATGACTGTTGTCTTATATGCCCCTGCCTCGTTCCTGTTCTACCACTAGGGGTCAGTATCGTTCTATGCTGATGCGTGATTCTAGTGGCTACTGCTCCGGCCTCCGGAGACTCAACCAACTTGGGAGCAGAATATTTCCTCTTCTGTCGACAGAATGAAGGACTACGTCACATGTTTTCAAAACAAACGACAACTTTGGGCGAGCCATCAGTCACTCTTGTAGATTTTGTTGTGGCTATATATACACTACCGTTCAAAAGTTTGGGATCACCCAAACAATTTTGTGTTTTCCATGAAAAGTCACACTTATTCACCACCATATGTTGTGAAATGAATAGAAAATAGAGTCAAGACATTGACAAGGTTAGAAATAATGATTTGTATTTGAAATAAGATTTTTTTTACATCAAACTTTGCTTTCGTCAAAGAATCCTCCATTTGCAGCAATTACAGCATTGCAGACCTTTGGCATTCTAGCTGTTAATTTGTTGAGGTCTGTACACCGGTGTGTACTACTCCCTTCAGAGGACAGCACAAACAGGCTCTAACCAGAGTAGAAAAAGAAGTGGGAGGCCGCGTTGCACAACTGAGCAAGAAGATAAGTACATTAGAGTCTCTAGTTTGAGAAACAGACGCCTCACAGGTCCCCAACTGGCATCTTCATTAAATAGTACCTGTTAGAGCCTGTTTGTGCTGTCCTCTGAAGGGAGTAGTACACACCGGTGTAGGAAATCTTCAATTTCTTAGCAATTTCTCGCATGGAATAGCCTTCATTTCTAAGAACAAGAATAGACTGTCGAGTTTCAGATGAAAGTTCTCTTTTTCTGGCCATTTTGAGCGTTTAATTGACCCCACAAATGTGATGCTCCAGAAACTCAATCTGCTCAAAGAAGTGCCCATCCAACCAATCCAACTTGTGGGAGCTGCTTCTGGAAGCGTGGGGTGCAATTTCTCCAGATTACCTCAACAAATTAACAGCTAGAATGCCAAAGGTCTGCAATGCTGTAATTGCTGCAAATGGAGGATTCTTTGACGAAAGCAAAGTTTGATGTAAAAAAAATCTTATTTCAAATACAAATCATTATTTCTAACCTTGTCAATGTCTTGACTCTATTTTCTATTCATTTCACAACATATGGTGGTGAATAAGTGTGACTTTTCATGGAAAACACGAAATTGTTTGGGTGATCCCAAACTTTTGAATGGTAGTGTATATTATCCTTGTTTTTGCACAAGTTCTACACCAGGATCTTTATCATGTGTGTAATTGTGTTATTTTTAACATGAAGTGGCTTAAGTTTCTAGAGATGCATACCTCTCCCATGGTGATGTGAACATCCATACTCTCCTTGAAAATAGATGGCAGGAGGATGAGTGCAGCTCTGAAGTCCATTCCTAGAGAATCAAAATTGGCTCATCATCTCAGAAAGGACTGTTGTCAACAGATTTTCCATGCGTGTGCTGAAAAAGTGTGAGTACACTCATAAGCTTTTCAAGTATTTGGTAGTTCCTCGCTGAGGGCTTCTTCTCTGGCCTCCAAGTACTGTTTGGCTAGAGGAGACTTTCCTTGAGCCAGGGTAAGCACTTTGGGAACGATCTGTTCAAAGCCATTGGTGAAGTTAAAGGTTGCTGTGGGGTGGATACGACCCACTTCCTCCAACAGCTGCAGAAAGACAGAGAACAACAAATAAGCAGTTGGCTGAGAGAAGAAGAGGGATGGAAGACGTGGATCAAGGATAGGGAAATAATACAGAGAACAGGGTGTCTCATGCCCTCCTTTCTCTTCTGTATGTGCAGAGCTGTCAATAGACTAGGTGCACAGTTGTATTTCATATCCATTACTTAGGAAGCTTATGCATGAGTATCCAGTTGAGAAGCTGCACAGCTGATTAATCCCTTCATCCAATTGTGTGTAACGGGGGCAGTCCTATGCTGTTCTCTGCTGGTCAGCCTGCTGCACGCCCGTCAACTCTCATCATTAGCTCTGCGTTGTGTTCTATTTTCGGTGGGGTCCCAGGTGTTGTGGGGGGCCCCCAGTCTCTCATCACCATCATCATCATCAAGATCAAGGAAGGAGGGGGGACACACAGGACTCTATTTGGCTCACCTTGCCATTTATTTTGGTTTCAAACCCTTCGACAAACGTCCAGTCCTCCAGCGGGAGCGGTGTTTCTTACGGACGTGGGGGTCGAAGTTCAACCACTGCCCGGACTTCACTCGTGTGCGTTAGAAGGAGAAACCGTCCACGGGACTCCGATGTAAGAAAGGATAAACAAGTATTTTATCCCACAGCTTGCAGTATCTTCTTACAGGGATACTCAAGGTTACGTTCTCCTCAACCAGCAAAACTGTCCTACGGTAAGAAATACGCGTGGCTCGGCTCGATCGCTGCTTGAGACTCCTCCCACAAAACAAAAATGGCCTCTCCCGCGTTCCCTCTTCCGTGTACCCACAAGACCTCTCTCTTAAAGCGACAGTACATGTATATGACGGTCGTTGGAAAACATACATAAAAGTAAATAATGACATAAAATAAAATGTAGTAAACACAAATAACAGCACACAGACAGGATTTGGTGATATTTCATACTCAAACAAAATAAAATAAAAACATTAATTTTAACCTGGTTACATTCACCCCTCCTGAAATTCACCAACATCCTGACAGCAGGATAAAAAGAGAAAGAGGAAAGGAAAAGCCCATCACTGACTACTGGCACAAGTGAAAAGAAGGACCTAGTCCTCCAGTCAACTTAGGAGCTACCTCGGTTACGAGGTTCAGGAAATAATGAGGTTGATCAAGTCTCAGTATTCCCCTAGATCAATGTGACGCCTGATATGCCACACCATGCACTTGGCCCAAAACATCCCTGTCTGATAGACACCTAATAACTCACATTAAACTAGTTTGAATGACTCCAACCTCCATCAAAGTTCAAACCCTCACACTCCGTAGAAATGGCATCTGAGCCATAGATTCTATTAACCTGTTCACTGACCTCACCACCTTCCCTGTGCGTGTCCTAACCCGACCATCGCTCTCTACTTGTGTGCGTGAGACAGTGCGAGCTGCAACATCTGTATCGAGTGAGTGTGGTGCTTCTGTGTGCAAATCAGTGTGAGACATAACACCAACATCGAGTGAGTGTGATGCCTCTATGTGTGGTGCATGTGTGTTGTGTGGTGCGTGTGTGTTGGGTGGAGTCTGAGCAGTGGCCCCCACAGGACTGACTACCAGACTAGACGGAATGAACTCTTCCGCATCTGCCCACTCAGGTCTAGGCGAGTCTCCAAGTGATGAGACTGCTAGCCCCACTGCATCCCCTGAAACCGTCAGGCCATCTGCCCTGTCCTCCTCATCGGACTCTGCGCAGTCAAGCAACTGACTGGTTGTACTGGACTCCTCACCCTGATCTAACTCAGGAAGGGGCAAGAAGTTGACCTCCATCAAACGGTTCCTGTGCACCACTCTGGTGTGCCCCTCTGCATCCTGAATCTTGTAGATGTGGATATTGGGGTTGACACCGACAACCGTGTACACTCCGTTCTCCCATTTGTCAGCCAACTTTCTCTTCCCTCGCTCACTCTGGTTCGCAACCAAAACACGATCCCCGACAGACAGGACAGTGCCCTTGGCATGTCTGTTGTACTGTCGCACCTGATGCTGCTGCTCAGCCGTGGAGTGCTTCTGAGCGATCTCCATTGCACTCCTTAGACAGGAAAGCAGAGACTGAGCATAAGAGTCATAGTCAACAACGTGAGGATCATGCAAAACCTGCCTGAACATAACATCCACCGGCAGTCTTGGGACACGCCCATACACCAGGAAGAAAGGTGCATAACCCGTGGTCTCGTGAACAGTGGCATTGTACGCGAGCATGAGAGAATGGATCTGCTGAGGCCACTGTTGCTTCTGCTGAAGCGGAAGGTAACGGAGCATATTCCCCATCGTGCGATTAAACCGCTCTGTCCCGCCATTACCCATAGGATGGTAGGCCGTCGTGTGGGACTTCGCTACACCCGCCAACCTGAGAAGCTCTGCAATCAGGTTGCTCTCAAAGTTTGTGCCCTGGTCAGAATGTATTCTCTCCGGAAACCCGGAAACACAGAATACATGATCCCAGAGTTTCTTGGCGACCTGCTTCGCTGTCTGATTGGCGCAGGGGAACGCGTGAGCAAGCTTAGTGAAGTGGTCAGTAACCACTAGGGCATCGACCGACCGCTGCTTACTGTCCTCAGCGGACCAGAAATCCATACACACAAGCTGCATCGGTGCGGAGGTTTTAATGCTCTCCAGGGGCGCGCAAGCAGCTGGCTCTGGGGTCTTCCCAAACACACATCTCCGACAGCATCTGACATATGCTCTGATATCCCTCTCCATGTCAGGCCAATAAAAACGCTGCCTTGCAAGAGAGAGAGTACGGTCCTGGCCCTGATGACCAGCGTGATCGTGGATGCCTTGTCTTTCAGACTCAGAGGTAAAACATACTGAGACCTCCTCTGCTTGGACACTGGGTCCTTTGTCACCCTGTACAAGACACCATCATTGACTTCCAACTTCTCCCACTGTTTCAACAGCCTGAGGACCTTCTGGTCAGCACCATGCCTCTCACGTCTCGATGGCCGCTTCCGAACAGCGACAAAGGGCAACACCTTGGAGATGCAGGGGTCCTGCTCCTGACTCAACCTGAGCTCCTCGGTGGATAACATTGGCAGTGTATCCTGACCACCCGACAGATGCTGAACGTGCTGGACCAAACTGAGTGCTGTGAATACTGATGCATCAGGCCAGTCACATTTGGCTTGACAAAAAGCCCTGACCTCAGCTGCATCACAAGCAAACCCAGATTGCGCACTACTCACTGTTTGGGACTGGCAACTGAGTCTGAAAACATCCTGCACAGAGTCCCCCTCAACCCCGTCGGCTTCCTGAACAAGGGCCGGGTAGGGCTCCCTAAGTAGCCTCTGACTGACGGGCTTGGAAAAAGGGTCGCGACTCAAGGCATCCGCCACCACGTTTTTCTTCCCTGGCAGGTGTTTGAGATCGAAAGTGTAAGACGCCAACTTAGACACCCAGCGGATCTCACACGCGTCAAGCTTCGGCTTCGTTAGGAGATAAGTCAGCGGATTATTATCTGTCCAAACGGTGAAGCTTTGACCCTTCAGCCAGTGGTTGAACTTTTCACAAACACTCCACTTCAGCGCCATGAACTCCAGTCTATGAGCTGGATACTTCCGCTGTGAGGCACTGAGGGACTTGCTTGCAAAACCAACAGGTCTGGCCTTGGACTCTCCTCGGGGCACTTGAGACAGCACCGCGCCGAGTCCGTCCAAAGACGCATCGACCGACAAAATGAAAGGCACCTCAAAGTCTGGATGGGCAAGCACCACAAACTCCAGTAACATCGTCTTCAACAGATCAAATGCTTCCCCACATTCCACCGTCCAGTCTGCGGAGGTAAGCTTACGGAAGCTGCCATGGGGCTTCTTATCCTTAGCTGACCTCCCCCTCCTCTTTTGTCCAGCTGTAAGGGCCAACAGGGGCTTAGCCACGGAGGAGCAGTTCGAGAGGAAATGCTGGTAGTAAAATACCATACCAAGGAAAGATTTGATCCTACGAACAGAAGGCGTGCACCCATCACCTTCCATGAGATCCTGCACTGTCATGTTGGAGATGACCTCTACTTTGGAGGGATCGACAGACACACCTCCGCCATCAACCACGTGGCCCAAAAACCGCACCCGCTTCTGCAGCAGATGACACTTTTTCGGAGCCAGTTTCAAGTTGTTCTCCCTCAACCTCTGAAACACAGTGCGGAGCTTCGACAGAGCCTCAACCTCTGACGGCGCGAAGACAAGAAGATCATCAAGATAGCACAAAAGCTTCGTGAAGTTCAGATCCCCAAAGATCCCAATCATCATTCTCATGAAGGCTGCAGGGCTATTACAAAGGCCCTGTGGCATGCGATTGTATTCATGCAACCCAAGGGGAGTCGTGAAAGCAGTGTACTTCTTGTCATCTTTATGCATTGGGATGTTGAAGAAGCCAGAGGTGAGGTCCATCGTACTAAAGAGGCAGTTACCACCCAGCGCGGCAAGACAGTCCGACTGGAGTGGCAAGGGATGAGCGTCTTTCAAGGTCTGAGCATTCAGCCATCTGAAATCAGTGCAGATCCGAAGCCCGCCATCCTTCTTCCACACCATAACCAGCGGTGAAGCGTATGCGCTCGAGGACTTCCGGATATCCCTTTCTCCTCCATATCAGTGAGAACCTGTCTCAACTTCTGATAGTGGGCTGGGGGAACCCTCCTGTAGGGCAAGCGAAAGGGGCGCTCATCCACCAGATGGATGCGATGTGTGTATCCTGTGACCTCGCCACAGTCCAGAGAGTCCCTGGAGAAGATGTCATGGTACTCGGTGAGCAGCTGAGTGAGCTGGGACTTGCATGCCTCACTAACCTGACAGGAGCTGAGGTCAATGTCACTGAGTCCGAGCTCTGACAAACTCCTAGCCGGCTGGACAGGTGGACAGGCACTATCTGTGGCGTTGGACTCATGCCTCCCTGCAACTGATTGCAGTCCCTGGAAAACATTAAAGTCCTCAATCGCCAAGCATGGAAACACATCAGCCAACTTGCAGTTCCTTTTCAGCGTGATGGCTTTGTCAGATGGATTGACAACAGTCATGGGTACCCACCTATCACCCCAGAGCGGTGTGACAAGTCGACCTACGAGTACACTGCGTGGCATGGCCTTGGAGTCTGTCGGCTCCACAACAACAGTGCTTCCAGCTGACATAGGCACCTTAGCAGGAAGTCTGCCCCAGACTAAGTGCTCGTGCCTCGGTAAGAGTGTCACGGCCTGGGTGAGCTTAACAGTATCTATCTTCTCAGGAACTGCACCACCCCTCCAGCGCTCTACATTCGTGAACATGGACAAGAACTGTTCAACGTCAGGACAAGACGGATGTTCCTGTCCGGACGCGATGTCCCAGTACTCAGTACCACTCTTGAGTACATGGGCCACATGTTTAATGACGTTTGTGCCGACTATCAGATCATCATGCTGACCGGGCACGACCAGAGTGGGTATGACAAAGGAAACACCATAAAGCTGCATGTTGAGGTCATAAAAACCATCAGGCCTAGTCTCCAGACCACCGCAGCCAATCAAGACAATGTTCTCTTCAGGCTGCTGCTTCTCAGGTAAAACACCCCCAGAGCGGAGCTTCTCTACTGCATTTTCACTGATACTGCATGACATAGAGCCAGTATCCAACATGCCATTAAGCTGCACACTCTGGTTGACAAGAACAGGAGCATAGAACAAGTCACTGAAAGCCTGAATCCTCTGTGTCGCCTGAATGACCATATGCGAACCCTGAGGTGCTTTGGCACACTTGTCTTCATACAAGAGAGCCAGGTCGGAGACATCAGTGAGGGATACATCTACTTTACCCACACCATCCCTCTCTAGGTGTGGGTTTAGTAGTTTAACGGACGAGACTGACGACCAGCTCTTCCACCAGGCTGAGAACGGAGCTGGTTGGGCGGCTGAGAGTGAGGACAGTCCCTCTTCCAATGACCAGGAGACAAACAGTTTATATCGGTTCTCCCGGCTGCAGTGGGAAAATGTGGAGTGATCCGGAGACTTACAAATCCTGCACAACCTCTGTGGTGCGTCTGGCACCCGCCCTACGGCGTTAGCTGGCGGTTGAGTCAGCGTCGGTGTCCGGACTGCAGCGCTAACTGGAACTTGAGTCTGCATTGTGACCAAACGGTCTAGCAAGCTCACCAAACTCCTCATATAGTCATCACCGCCAGAGACAGGTGCGGGAGACGGTGCGGGAGACGGTGTAGGAGACCTTGCAAAAAATGGTATAGGAGATGACGCATGAGCCGGGACGGGAGATGGCACCACCGGCACGGTCGTGTTCAAGTCGGGAGCCATGTCGACTACAGGGACATGAACCTGTGAATGGAACCTATGCTCTACCGCGCCTGCTTCACGTTGTCCACCTGCAGCAACACGGGACTTCCTCTCCAGCATGTGCTCATCAAGCCTCTCCTGGATCTCGCTAGCAGACCATTTCCCTGCGGACTTGAACTTAAAAACATTGGCAAGAGACTGATCTGGACAGTGTTTGATAAACATCATGCTTACCTCGTGGCTTGGCTCTTCAATACTACGGCCCTGCCACTTTAAGCATTCGTCAGCCACCTCCACTATCTTATTAAGCCTAATCCAATACTCCATAGCGTCCTCACCTGGCTTGGGCAGCGTACTGTAAAAGTCCGCCAGGGGCATGCTCGAGTATGTGAAGTCACTAAAGTGTTGCTTCAGTACATCAAAAATAATGTGGGGGTTTGCTAAGTGGTCGACAGATGTGTTGCGCAGCTTTATCCTCACCACGTCCCTTGCTTTCCCCATAAGCTTAGCTAGAATCTCATGTGACTGCTCACTAACTGGAATGGCTCGCTTCCTCAAATACAAAGTCATAAGGCTCTCCCACTCATGAACTGTAAACTTATCAGAGCTATCGCCCCTGAAAATAGGAGGCTCCCTAGCATCTGTCTGCATTACTACTCTAACACTAGGCACTGTCTCCGAACACTGTTCAGCAGACCTAGCACTGTCTGTGTGTGTGTTTCTAAGCATTTGTGTTTCCTGCAGCTTAGCAGTGATTGACTCTCCTATCTTCTCTGCTAACTGAGTAATGAGCATTGCTAACTCACCCACTGGCTGCTCGCTGTTACCTAGCACAGCCCCTTCGCTGATACCTGGCCTGGCCCGTTCTACGTAGCGTGTGGAGGTGAACTGAGGAGTGCCAAATGTGGTCAGGTCTCTAGGTCCTTGTGCTCTGGTGTCTGGTTCCCCGCCCTCTAAGAGCTGCCCGAAACTCCTACCTACACCTAGCCGTAAACCCCCACCCACATCTAACTGGTACCCCCTCTCCATAGCACACTGGCGATCCAAAAGATTCTGATCAGCAATGTTACCCCCACCTATGTACGAACCACCCTCTGCCATGTTCCTACCTCTAACACTCAGATAAAATAAAAAATAAAATAAAAAAGTTAAAAGCTCAATTCATTTAAATAATTGAATCTAGAAATCACTAAGAGATTGAAACAATCACACACAATCAACAAATTCACCAATAGATTAATCACATATGCGCATATCCAGTAGTTTACATCAATAGATTATTCACACGAGTCCTTCAATCACATCAACATTAACCTTTTTTCCTTTTTTTTTCTTTTTCGTGTGTTTTTCTTCCTTCAGTATATACAAATGTCCTGTTCACAAGCCCAGTCCATGGTAACCACAGCTATGACTGTCCAGTGTCCACACAGCTCAACTCCAGTCCACTGTAACATGAGCGTACAGTCTATAGAAATACCCGAGGACGTCTGGGGCTTGATGACGACAGCAGCCTCCCGCAGCGAGCAACTGATGTCACTGTCAGGATCCAGGAGGGTCACGGCACCAATGTAACGGGGGCAGTCCTATGCTGTTCTCTGCTGGTCAGCCTGCTGCACGCCCGTCACTCTCATCATTAGCTCTGCGTTGTGTTCTATTTTCGGTGGGGTCCCAGGTGTTGTGGGGGGCCCTCAGTCTCTCATCATCATCATCATCATCATCATGATCAAGGAAGGAGGGGGGACACACAGGACTCTATTTGGCTCACCTTGCCATTTATTTTGGTTTCAAACCCTTCGACAAACGTCCAGTCCTCCAGCGGGAGCGGTGTTTCTTACGGACGTGGGGGTCGAAGTTCAACCACTGCCCGGACTTCACTCGTGTGCGTTAGAAGGAGAAACCGTCCACGGGACTCCGATGTAAGAAAGGATAAACAAGTATTTTATCCCACAGCTTGCAGTATCTTCTTACAGGGATACTCAAGGTTACGTTCTCCTCAACCAGCAAAACTGTCCTACGGTAAGAAACACGCATGGCTCGGCTCGATCGCTGCTTGAGACTCCTCCCACAAAACAAAAATGGCCTCTCCCGCGTTCCCTCTTCCGTGTACCCACAAGACCTCTCTCTTAAAGCGACAGTACATGTATATGACGGTCGTTGGAAAACATACATAAAAGTAAATAATGACATAAAATAAAATGTAGTAAACACAAATAACAGCACACAGACAGGATTTGGTGATATTTCATACTCAAACAAAATAAAATAAAAACATTAATTTTAACCTGGTTACATGTGTTTCAATGGAAACCCATACATGAGCTTCTTCAAGAAAGCAAACTAAAACCATACACCTATTCTATAGAATTTCAGTCGATCCCCAGCCCTCCTCTCTTCCACCGTTTGTTGAATCAGCTTCCCCTTTTGATGTTTTTAAAAAGGTTTAGACTAGTTGTTCAGACCGATGTACTGGAGCGCATCTAGCTTATTACATGTAACAATTACCCCAGAGGGTGTCTTTAAGAAGGGATACTTCTTCACTGTGTCCTCAACGATCATTCCTTCTGCGATCTCCTTTTGCCTCCACGCGAAGGTTCGCTGCATTAGGTCGTGAACAATCGTTGTGTCTGGCTGTGCCTTGCTGTACTGCGTTTGTAGAACCTTCACATGACCAGCAATTGAAGTTGAATCTTCTCTAAGAACATCAAGTTTCTATTGACAAAACATGACATAACATAGCATGGAACAGAAAAACAAAACTCAGTTGACAATATGATCAATTACAGTCACTGACAGTGGATGAATGGGAGAGAGGGGAAAAGCACGGATACAAGGAGATAGAGGGAGACAGGAGAAAAGTTGACGAGGCGGGAAGCTCTACAGAGCCAGCTGGATGGACAGAAGTAAAGAGATGAAAGGCAGAAAAGTGTGGGAATGAGACTAACCGATCGTGGCTTGGTTCTCGGACAGGCGTTGGGACTCGCAGCGTCAGGTTGCTTGGACTTCTTTCCATGACCACACTTCTCCTTGATTCGTTTCACTTCATCACTTTGGACAAGCGGAGCACGTTCGGTCTTGAACTTGCGTTTCAGCGACATGTGCCATGTATGCTTATTCAAACAAAAAAAAAATCCAAATTAGTCATGAAAGCACTCACTTTATATGAACAAAGCTAGCCCCAGGCTTGCTCCCTTTATCTGTGTATAAGGAAAAGGTGAGTGCCCACATTGCTCATATTAAAAGGGGAACATCGGTATTTTTCAGCCTAGACCCTATTTTCTCATCCGGTTGAAAGTGAGGGACTGGGCTGGCACCAAAAAGGGAGGGAGGCTCCGGCCCCCTCTGTCGAAAATAACCGGTTTGTCGCATGAACTTCTGAGGTTAACTCGATGGACAAACGTCCTTGACGCATGCAATCTCCCCTTGCCCCTCCTCCCCCATGCCTCAACGATACCTCACGGTCCGTGAATTTTTTTTTTTTAGCCTTAGGAAGCGTTTTTTGCTAACCTTCATCCACCTGGAACTACATTCCTGTTTTGAGGACTCTAAAATCTTACCTCGCCTTCAATTGGCATGAGGGTAGGTAGATAATGGCTGAATTTTTATTTTTTCACACTTTAATACACACCTATTGGTATTTAGGGTTAGGGTTAGTAATGTAATATTGTGGTGTTAGTTAAGCAAAGCTACTTACATAGCCATTTCCCTGAACATCCTTCAGGAATGGGTATTTCCAGATTAATGCCTGGGCGACCTTGACATATTCGGCGTGAGTTGGATACATAAATCACAGAACAGAAACAAGTAAGTAAATGCAGAATCGCTAATGAGGCAGTTGGCTATCATGAATACAAGCAATTGAAATGCAGAATACAGAGACCCTTGTCTCTCCACACAAAAACCTTGGAACAATACATAAACTATAGAATAAGCACCAAGTGAGAAGACATTACAAAAGAAGGCGTGGTTGCAGGGAGGTACTGCATTTCCGTATGCACCCCTGTTGCACCCTTCGGCCGAGTCTGCAATGATGTGCGCTCTGCTGAGGAAAATATACCGTAATCCTTTGCGGTCGACCCGCTGGCCAGTTGGTGCTGTTTGGTTGCCACGCTTCCGCCACAGTATGGTATGGTTGTGTATGAATGACTAAGACTAATCATATGTAAAGCGCTTTGAGCATTGGGAAAAGCGCTATATAAATGGAATGATTATTATTATTATATTATTATAATCATGTTAAACAAGACAACACACACACGCAAAACAAAGAATTCAGCCCGGAGTATTTACATGGTGTACATGGAAACAATCATGCAATGAGCTGATTATTTTGTGCCAGTATTGTGGCACTCTCTGGACCTCCTCTTTAGCATCCAGCTTCTTCTGAAGCTCTCTAGGGAATGGGGGGAGGAAAAAGACATCGGACAGTCTCCCAACAGCCGAAGAACTACAAAAAAAAAGTCAGTTGATTATTGTAAGTATAATGATTTTCTTGGATTTCATTACCAGATTGGTTTAAACTAGATCAGACTGGGCTAGACTTGGATTTACTGGGATTTAGCCTGGGTTAAACAGGTGTGAGAGCTAAAGAAAAGTGCATGTGTGTTGCAATGTTACAGTTCAATGAAACTCAACGCTTGCCTTGTAGCGCCACCAAATTCCACCACTTGGAATTTTAGTGTGGTCAGCTCCTCTGCGGGAATCTCTTTTGTGGAGATGTCTGTGGAAATCTCTTCTGTAGGACTAAATAATATTACATTCTTAAATAATCTCTCTATCATCCTTCCATCAATATGATTGAAGTGCTGTGTGTGTGGGTAATCATCATGTCAGACAGCAACCAATTTTGAGTTATCAGAGCTCTATACATGTTTTCATTCTGTCAACACAATCAATTCAAATGGAACGTCTTTGTCCCATACTTTCGGAGGGCACTGTAGATATAACGTCTGAGGAGAATGAGTATCATGTCTTCATTGTTACTGAGCAGTCGTCACTGAATCGAGTCGCTAGCACACAACTACAGACTTTACACTAGCACTGTCTATACTTGTGAGTAGCCATTACAGGACACCCGCTACCTGGTTGTGTGTGGCTACTACTGGCTAGATGTGGGTGCAACAGACCCACCTCCTGTGTTGCGTTGTGTAGGACAGGCATTTCCGTGTCCGAGCTCCTGCAACTGCCTTAGTATCTGGAGGAATTTAACCTGCTTCTTGAACGAGTCTTTAAATAGATGGCTGAGCATGGAGTCTGTTAAGCCCAGGTGCACCATCTCGCCGTCCACTTCATTTTCTATGGAATAAATAGCATATTGAATTTAATCATTACTCACACACAAATATTATATATACACAACAACTTGTTCTCTACAATTCAGAAATTCCCACACGCACACACAGCTTTTGAGACGCCCAATAACCTGGTGGGTTGACCAACATCTAAACCATACACTAATTACAATATGGTATTCATGACATCCCAAGTTGAGTTTCTCAATTTGACACCTCCGCACAGATAACGGAAAAGCACCTTGCGATGCAAAGTAGTGAGCAGAATGGTTCAATTCCCACAACACACCATGTCTGATGGGGCCCTAAAGTGAGCTAGCTAATTATTCTCATCAAGGTGAGGCACTGTACAATATCCAGGGTGTGATTTTTCATTTAAAATATGCTCAAAGAGAGCAGTGGGAGGAGGCACAAGCAGTGGCATGGGCACCCTTCTACTTGAAGGTACATAATCAGTACCTCACAGGGTGTGTAGCTACCCAAAAGGTACTTTTGAGTACCCCATGGGAACAGCGTTGGACCTTTGATGGTACATTTGTGAAATTTGTACCTTAGAGATCCGAATTGTACCTGCACTACACGAACGACATGCCAAACGCGGGAACTCCACACGACAAAGACGCCATCTTAGATAACGTTAATCTTACACAGCCCCACGTGCACAAATAGAATCGAACATCGTCCAACAACTTCAGCATACAAATGGTTTTTTTTTACGTTACATTACACCTCACGCTAGCTATGTTTTATTATCTGTGGACCTTCGGCAATTGTGTGCATCAATTTCACTCAACTTTTTAGCTCTGCGTAGAACACGACATCAACATCATCAACATCAGCACATGCTAACTAATTTGTTGAGTCACGCACTAGCACCCACTAGCTGCAATGAAAACAACGTGTAAAGTTAGCTAGCTAGCTAGCTAAGAAAACACTACCAAGATATGAATTTAAGAATTATGTGGTTAGCCCACACTGAGATGCTATAACGAATCCTCACAGTACCTTAGTGTAAGCTAACCAGTTAACTAACGTAAGCTAGCTAGCTCAAGTTAGCTAGCGTCCAGGTATCAAAGCTCGGACAAAATATGAGCGAAAACGGCCAGAAAAGCACATTCAATTCAATCAAATATATTTTAACCCGCGTGGTTTTCGTGGATGTTTGTCATATTACAGCTAGATACTAGCTAGCTTAACTAACAATCCTCTAGGTGTCCTATAGCTAGCTAGGCCCAAGCTGCGTGTCGCTTTTAGTTAGCTAGCTAGCTAACGTATCCAACCTCGTAATTTTCTTCAAGTGAACACAGATAAACGACTGCGCCGGCATTTTGCACTTTAAATAGTTGTATCCAAGGCCGGACAACGCTTTTCTGACTAGCTATCTTGTTAACTAGGTAGCTAGCTAGCTACCGGTAGCCAAATAACGTTAGCTAGCTTAGCGGACGACAAGTGTTAGCTTAACGTTAGCTAGCGGGCCATCGTTCAAATTCGCTCACGCTAGCTAACATTAGCTAGCTATGTTTAACAACACTCCCCTCTGAATCTTTGCGCTTCTTCGTCTGAAATAGTTAATCCACCTTCTATCACCTTTTGGATTACCTCATCAGAGGACAAAGTTGCGAGGGACCGAGCCATTGCAGGACGCAGCACCTCAGGGCAGGTCTGCTGCGTTCAAGCATGACTGGCAGTTCTCAATGTCATTTCACGGAGAATGAGAGGGAGACTGGTGACACGATGCATAAAGAGGCAGCTGAGAGGGAAATGATCTATCGACTAAAACAGCGTCAACGTCAATCAGCGCCCCCTATAGGATGGGACAGAAACGGGAGGACTCAGTGCAATTCCTTTGGGTTAGACAATGTCAGAAATGGAATCTCCTTAAGTTGTATGAATGATCATCCTTCATGTTTTTTGGTTTGTTTTTCTTTATGATATGGACTCACTGAATGTACGTGATGTATCTTATTGTATTGTGCACTGTACTGCTGTGGACCACACGTTACTGCTGTGGTGGATCATTCAACATGTTTCCTGATAGTGTGTATATATTTTCCATTGAGCTCTATATAACATATTTTCTGGTTCAGAGCCAATCTACATGCGTCTGTGATTTTTTTCTTAACCAATCAGCACTTTTTCTCTCATTACTAAACTGCAACGATGATCACCGATCAAAATTAAATCTAAATTATTTTTCACGTTTTTACTGAATTAACATGCCAAACTCGTGTAGATTAGGTTATGCCAAATTCAGACTAGTGACGAACACACTGCGGTCAAACACAAAAAGTAGCTCAACGGCTGCCTGAGCCTCATTATGGGTGGACCTTTGTGATGACGGTAGCCAGTATCTCCCTGTAAGTTTGAATTGTATGGGCCGGCATACGCTGAAGAAGGTACTCATTTGTACACTGGGAACAAGTTTGTATCTTTAACGGTACATTTGTGAATTTGTACCTAAAACTAACTTAATTGTACCCTCACTGTACCTTTATTCCCGAGAGTACTTAGAAATGGTACCATATGAGCCTACCCCAGTGGATTGTGTACCTTTTCACATGAAAAGGGTACTTAATAGTACCCCAGGTTACTTGAAAGGTACGTATTTAGTACCCACAGGAAATTTACCCTTTTATTTGAAAAAGCACATAATGGTACCATACCGGATTTGTACCCTATGGGTACCGAAATACTACCCTGGGCCACAATAGGACCTTTGATGGTACATTTGTGAAATGTGTACCTTGGAGCACTGAATTAGTACCTATCATCCATGACATGTACCTTTTCAAAGGGTACTCATGAGTACCTTAAGCGAATGTGTACCCTTTTCCTTATAAAGGTACTCATTTGGTCTCCGATGAAAACATATTTGTTCCTTTAATGATACATTTGTTAAATTTGTACCCAAATGAACTTCAATGTACCCTCACTGTACCTTTATTTCTGAGAGTGTACACACACGCATGCACTTACACACAAAAACAGACTTGCACACACACATACAAACAGACATGCACACACACACGCACACACACACACAAAGATACACGCACACAGACATGCACATACACAATCGCACACACAGACATGCACGCATAAAATCACGCACACAGACTGTTGTGGATTTTCCTTTATCCTTAAACAGGCTCTTGTCCCGGCAACCCCTGGGGAGAATAATCACCGCACAAATATTGGAGCAAACAGAGAATCTTTAACACATCTGCAGATGGAGAGACATAAGGCCACACAGAGGTTCGTCTGTGTGGATATGCTCTGCCTCTGGGCTGGAGGTAGTGGTATTTTATAGAATAGTCCATCGCGTCATACCCTATGTTTCCTGCATTAACTAAGGTGTCGTCTTACAAAGGTATGCAGGAAACCATCTGAGTTAATCATGTTCTGTGCCTGGTGAGTGTCTGTATGTCCATTACTCTTATCTTTGCTGTCCCAGTGTCTGGGATGTGGCAAAGGGGAAGCAATCATGATAAAGTGGCTATGTGACCCCATGGGGGCACGCATGAGAACAATGGGTATGTGTCTGCATTGAGTGAGAAGTTTCATACACATGGAGAAGCGGAAAACTAAAGAGTACATACGGAGTGCACATGGAGTACATTTTGTACTCCACAATTCCCCCCTTTTCTTCATCATTGAACACTAAGAGTAATAGGTAACATGGTCTCATCCAGTTCAACGAGCGCCCAGAAAATTATTGGGCATGGAAGTCCTCTTTCTTCAACGCCATTGAAGGACTGAACTTAACTGCCAGCGAGGAGCTCGACCTCTTGACAAAGTCGTTAGGAAAAGAGTTCTCAGAGCACGTTACACGGATTCGCTATGTGCACGTCGCCGACCCTGTAGTGGGCCTACAACATGTCTGGGAACACCTAGAAGAGTGCTCCCCTGAAGTGATCGAGAGAGCGCTCTTCGAGAGGATAGAGAACTTTCCAAAAATCTCTCAGAAAGACCCCGTAAAGTTGAGGGAACTGGGAGACCTGCTGATGGAGTTAGACTCTGCTAAGTGTGAGGGCTACCTGCCGGGGCTCTCGTACCTGGACACCGCCAGGGGTGTCAACCCGATCGTTGAGAAGCTGCCACACAGTCTACAAGAGAGGTGGATAACTAAGGGTTCCCAGTACAAAGAGCAGCACCATGCCCCCCCCCCATTCACCTTCTTCGCAGACTTCCTCTGCAGCGAGGCACACAGAAGAAACGACCCCAGCTTTACTCTCCCTTCAGCTCCCTCGAAAACGTCCAACAAGTCCTCCACAGGGTTCTCAAAACATGAGCGATCAGAAAAGGAATTCGAGCAGCATGCCTGGCGACAAAGGGAAACAATGTCCCATCCATCAGAAGCGCCATCCTCTAAAGAAATGTCGGGGTTTTCGAAGCAAGTCTCTTGAGGAGCGCAAAGCCTTTCTGAATGAGAATGGTGCCTGCTACAGGTGTTGCTCCTCCACAACTCACTTGGCGAAGAACTGTAAGGCAACTTTGAAGTGCAGCGAATGTGAGAGCGATGACCACATAGCGGCGCTCCACGCTGGACCTCCTCCACGGGACAAAAAAGACAAGGACCCGACCTCAGAGCATGGCGGGGAGAGTGAAGAGGAGGCGCCTCCACCAGCAGTCACCTCTAAATGCACAGCACACCCAGACAGAGCTAGTAACGTCTACATCGTCCTGGACGACCAGAGCAACAGATCTCTGGCGAGGTCTGATTTCTTCTACCTCATCCAAATCAGAGGTTCAGACTCACCGTACACCCTGCGTTGCGTACATGTGCAGGAGTCACCGAGACATCTGGAAGAAGAGCCACAGGGTTCTTGGCGGAGTCGTTGGATGGAAAAAAACAAGTGTGCTGCTTCCAACACTCATTGAGTGCAACCATATGCCTGACGATCGGTCAGAAATCCCGACCCCAGAAGCTGCACAGCACCACAGCCACCTGAAGTCCATCGCTCGCAGAATCCCTCGCCTGGACCCTGAAGCCCAGATCCTGATACTTCTGGGACGCCACATCCTTCAGGTCCACAAAGTCAGGGAGCAACGCAATGGTCCTCCCAGCGCCCCCTATGCCCAACGTCTAGACCTGGGTTGGGTGGTTATAGGGGACGTGTGCCTGGGTTCAGCCCACAAGCCAGCAGCTGTGACTTCCTATCGCACCAGCGTGCTCGAAAACGGAAGGCCATCTCTCCTAAATCCGTGCCCCAACCGTCTCCAGGTCAAGGAAAGGTTCAGCTCCAAAGCACAGAACAGCACCTCTCCTCCTTACAGCATCAAACATGACACCCCAGTCCCTGTTGACGACAAAGTGGGGCTTTCCATCGAACATCGTCTGTTCCTGGAGTTCATGGACAGAGAGATGGTGATGGACGACACCAACAGCTGGGTGGCGCCTCTCCCATTCCGATCCCCTCGTCGACGGCTCCCGAACAATCGAGACCAAGCTCTCAGCAGACTTACCTCTCCCCGCCGCACCCTGGAAAGAAAGTCTAAGATGAAAGCCGACTTCGTCACACCTTCATGCAAAACATCTTTGATCGCGACCAGGCTGAGTTGGCCCCACCGCTACCGGAGGGAAGTGAGTGCTGGTACTTACTTATCTTCGGCGTCTACCACCCTCAAAAGCCAGACAAGATCAGGGTTGTCTTCGATTCCAGCGCTCAACATCACGGCATCTCCCTGAACGATGTGCGTGCTACTTACCGGCCCGGATCTGAACAACAGCTTGCTGGGAGTCTTGCTGCGCTCCCGAAGAGTAACAGTGGCTGTCATAGCGGACATCGAGCAGATGTTTCACAGCTTCGTCGTTCGAGAAGACAACAGAGATTTCTTGTGTTTCCTGTGGTTCAACAACAACGACCCCAACCGAGAGATTGCCGAGTATCGCATGAAAGTCCACGTATTCGGCAACTCACCATCCCCAGCTGTCGCCGTCTATGGACTTCACCGAGCAGCAGAACACAGCTCCAGGGAACACGGAATGGATGCCAAGCACTTAGTGGAACGCGACTTCTTCGTCGACGACGGCCTCGCTCTGGCTGTGTTGCGTCCCGAGGGGCAGCCGTGAGTAGAGGGAGGAGTCGTTGGCAGCTTGACTGGAGGTGGCCACTTGCTGTGTATTTAGCATAGCAGCACACTCAGCTGCTCCCTCAACCTGTAGTGCGATGGTAATTGCTCTGGACAGCAGCAGATCGTCTTTTTCCAGCAGGAGAGTCTCACGCACCTTTGCGTTGTTGGCGTGTTCGATTAGCTGGTCGCGAACCATCTCGTCCTGAAGCGCGCCAAACTTGCATGAGCTAGCTAGCCCTCGCAAATTAGCTACGTACTGCCGCACAGACTCACCAGGCAGTTGGTGTCGCTGACGGAATATAAATCGCCGAAGGAGGGCACTCTGTGGAGCAGCGAAATGGGTGCTCATAAGTCCCACAGCTTCGTCAAAGTTTGTGACGTTCCCCAGAGTCCCGAGCACACGATGACCCTCTGCTCCCAAGCAGTGTAGCAACAGAGCCGTCTTCCTAGCCTGGCTCACGTCGTCGAGCCCTGGCCCTGAGGCGATGATGTAATTTTCAAAACTATGTAGCCAGCGAGTCCATGGTACCGGAGGCTCGCCAGGTAACGCCAGGAAGGGGGCAGGTGGTGGGAGAGAGATATCAGCCATCCTCGTCGCCAATATTGTATTGAGAAATCACGTCAGGACACAGCGCTGTCGCTCGACACAACCTCTACGTTGCATTCTTTATTTAGACTGACACAGCATCACAGGCAGACCCGATCAAACAACCCAGAGCCCGCAGGCATCACCAAGCGATCCCAGCACAATAGAACAGCACCAAATCAAATGCAGCACTGTCGATGTGTGCAGACATAACAAGGGGCTTACCAGCATTTCCCATTGGAAGTAACAACCCCTTTCAGCCCGCGATTTAGCAAACACCGTTCACATGTGTCGCACCGGGCATTCATGCAGCATAAGCCTCGGTTTGTAGCTAAGAGCCGTTCACAATGTGCTGCACGAGGCCTACCTACACATGTAGCCTGAGCCTCGAATGTTGCTAGTGCTAGCTAACATTAGCTAGTACAAGAAGTGAATCTCTTGTGCTGCTTAGCTACGGGTGCTTAATAGTGACGAGCATAATCGTTCAATAAACATTAGGCTCACATGCATCGAAACTGACGATATTAAATGATTCCAAGTAGAAAATTCAACTAGCTAGATAGCATTTGCCTTGGCATGGGACTGACAAGCTAGCATAAGCAAACGTGAGCTAGTGAAAATTCGCACACATTAAAATGTATCTGGATGTAACGTTACATGTATATAGACATCTCCGATATCGTTATGCAAGCAGGTGAGCGGCTAACGTTAAACCGGAATTAAGCAAGCGAGACTGTGTGGCTAGCTAGAATTAGCAGGCCCCATTTATAGCAGGTAGCAGCAGGTCTGTCTTCTAACGTCAGGCGTAGCCAATCGCTCGGTTGGTTGTCGGTGTGATAACGTGGCAATATTCGCTAACTTTTTAAAAAAAATAATACTCGCTAACTAACGTTAGCTAGCTTATGCTAGCTAGTCGTTTCCTAGCCAGGCTAGCTAGCTATGAACGTATAAACTGCCGTGCGATAACGTTATAATTAGCTTTAATCAGTCACTTAAAAATCACACCCGAGTGTGCCAAAATGTTACAAAAACATGTCAATATTCAATGTTTACTGGGGTTTTTCGCGCTTCGGCTCACTTCTTACCGAGAAATTGGCACTTGGCACAAGTTGGCCGTGAACTTGACTTCTCCTCAGGGCTCCAAGCAGTGAAAAGAAAAATGGCATAAAATCAAGAGATTTTGAGAACCAAAGTTTGGCTGCGTCAGTAGTCACGTGACATACTGGATGGAAAAATAGTCTTTGGTTTTAAGTCAGTCAAATACATTGAACCAATGAGGCCCTGATTTCCATTGAATTAAAGTGATTTTAATACATATATAGACCCAAAATATCATAAATACAATTATATCGGGTCCAATCAAATAAAAAACACGCTTTAATTGAATGGCAGCATATGATCACTTTTTACTGTGTGGATGCAAACAGTGAAACTTATGTAACCCCTTTTTCACTGGCGGGTGAAGTAATACTTGGGGTAGTATTGGTCGAGGATCAATGACCACACCGGGTTATAGAACTCAGGTTTAATCGTGGCTCAGTAGGCAGACGTAATAACCATACGTGGTAGTGGTGTAACCATAATAACAGTCCGGGTAGTACATAACACCTAGTGTAGTTCCAGTGGATATACATGGCGTTATATCACTACAACCAGCTGCACTGATGTTCGCTCGGGAGCTACAGACGCCTGTGGATCTGGTCTTTGGCAAGCCGCCAAACCCACCAGTACGAGTGCCGCCGGGCCAGGACTATGTAGACGCACTACAGGACCGGATGGAGGCTCCTCATCAGCAGGCTCCAGAGAATATGGCTTCTGCAGGGGAAAGGCAGAAGAGAGCCTATGATGTACGTTGCCACCGCAAAGAGTACCAGCAGGGGGACAACGTATGGGTGTATAACCCACGGCGAACGAAGGGACGGTCCCCAAAGCTGAACAGCAACTGGGAGGGGCCCTGCCTCATCCTGAAGAGGATCTCAGAGGTCATCTATAGAGTGAAGCTCCACAGCCGCCCTCGGATAGTCATCCTTCACCAAGATCGCCTCGCACCTTACTTAGTACAGACAAGGCTACCGGGGTCCAGGGAGGGGGTAAGGACACTGCTGGATCAAAGCCAACCTCCCTGGATGTCAGCAAGGAGCTACCATTAGAGCACCTTGTTTTGGGCCAGGGAGGGGGCGGGGACACTGGGTTTACAGAGCTGCCCTCCCTGGCCAGGAATGGAAACAGCGGTGACGTCGACGTCGACGGTGGGGGCTCAGACCCAGCGGATGCAGAGCCGCCCCCGTCATCCATCAGCAGCCCGCGGCAAGGAGCAGCCCGGGATGGGAGAGGTGCTCGGCGGAAGAAACCCTCATGGTGGATGGACCCATCTCCACATGGGATTTGGGTTAGGCCAACGGGACGTTGGTCTTTCAAGGAAGGAGGCAGTGTGGCGAATTCAACTAGAGTGTTCCTGCTCCAAGTTCATTTGCATGTTACCCACGATGCAACTGAAATGTCGATGTTTTGGTTATGTTGTGGGCTATTGAACACGTTAAAAACGGGCATATCTGTTACAGATAGCGGGGATGTGGTGCAAGGTGATGGGGACGTTACGAGAGAAGTTGATTAGACAACATGCTATTTCCCACCATGAGGGTAAAGAGTAGGCAAATAGATAAGGTCGCTTCTGTGGCCAAGAAAAGGATCAAGCTGAGACCAAAACGAATTTGTGACTGTTATGACTAGCTTGGCTTGCGGTCATTAAAAGCTTGCTTGTTAACTCTGAAAGGTTTGCTGAGAAGTCCATTATTTGACCACGTCAAAATATCATCATGTTAATTTTATGTCAACCCATTTGGCCCCGTTACACTGGGAGGAGCCATTACATATGAAGCCCCTGCCCCTCCCCCCCCAAAAAAAACAAACAAAAACAAAACAAAAATAAAAAATGATGTCAATCATTTATTTGCGACTGTTGTGCGGACTGTGTGTGTTGAGCAGCGACCCCCGGTACACCCTTGTTACAGTCGTTTTTGCTGACCCGGAAGTTGTACTGTCAAGCAAGCGCCACAAACAACGCGCGCGGACAGCCTGGACACGGCAGCACTGGCACATCCTACAAGATTAATAAAAGTGTGAGTATTAATCATATACGTTTTGATGCAAGCTGTGCCTTGCCCCTTTAAGGAGAGGGCTTAGTGGGTATTGTGTGTGTGGGGGGGGAGGTGATGTAGACGCAGCCGTGTGTGTGTGTGTGTGTGTGTCTGTGTATTTTCTGTTTGTAGCCGCAGCCGCGGAGACGCTAGTTTGCCGACAGATAGGAAGGTAGCCACCGTTACCAGTGATGATTGTATGCATCACAGGGAGGGAGGGAGGGAGGGAGGGAGGCTGCTGTGTGTTAAATGGGACTGCAGTGCAGTGCAGTGGCCAGCCCGTTCTCCACCGCAGAGTTGGTCCGGACTCTTTATGAAGTTGTTACCAGCTACGAGCCAGGCTAAGCTAAATAGACTAGCGAGACACCCACCGGAGGCTTCCAACTACGGTTCGGAGCCGCGACGCTGGAGAGGTAACAGTACTAGACGTGCTGCTGCACTAGACGTTTTGTTGTTTTGTTGTGTTAAGTTACAAGTAAAGCTGAGCGTCGCTGTGTAAGTTAGCTTTTACCTAATCAACGTTAGCCAACTTGCTAAGTAGGCTGTTGCTCTGCGTGCGCGTTTTCATTTTTGGGGTAGCATGCGGCGATAGCTTTTGTTAAAAAGCATGCTAATTTGCCCTGGGAATCAGTGGAGGCTGATGGAAGTGCCCCATTTGTATCTTAACTGTCATCTTCTTCTCTCTATAGACACTGTGGGACCTGAGCAGGACCCAAACAGACCTCACCTACGATGCAGTCCCAGGTAGACCAGTATAGTATGGTCTATAATAGCAGATCATGATCCAGCTCAAGGTTATTGTAGTTCACTAAAACTGAAATAAAACCAGGTGTGAAAAGAGAAGAAAAAAAAAACCTTTCAGTTCACTGAAATAAAAATAAAACTTGACTTTAGAGGAGCAAGAAGAGGAAGCGAGTGAAGGCAGAGCCGAAGATCAAATGGTGGAAGTTGAAGAAGGAAAACTGTTGTGTGGAGTTCAGGCAGGGGTTAAGACAGGCACTGGGTGGATAGTGGAGAGTTGCCGGACGGCTGGGCAACCACTGCAGAAATAGTGAGGGAGACAGCTAGGAAGGTACTTGGTGTGTCGGCAGGACAGAGGAAGGAAGACAAGGAGACTTGGTGGTGGAGTGAGGAAGTACAGCAAAGTATACAGAAGAAGAGGTTGGCAAAGAAGAAATGGGATAGTCAGAGAGATGAAGAAAGTAGACAGGAGTACAAGGAGACACAGCGTAAAGCTAAGAGAGGTGGCAAAGGCAAAAGGCGTATGGTGAGTTGTATGACAGGTTAGACACTAAGGAAGGAGAAAAGGACTTGTACCGATTGGCTAGACAGAGGGACCGAGCTGCAAAGGATGTGCAGCAGCTTAGGGTGATGAAGGATAGAGATGGAAATGTGCTGACGAGCGAAGAGAGTGTGCTGAGAAGGTGGAAGGAGTACATTGGGGGGCTGATGAATGAAGAAAATGAGAGAGAGAGAGCAGGTTGGATGATATGGGGATAGTGAATCAGGAAGTGCAGTGGATTAGCAAGGAGGACGTGAGGGCAGCTATGAAGAGGATGAAGAGTGGCAAGGCAGCTGGTCCTGATGACATACCTGTGGAGGCATGGAGATGTTTAGGAGAGATGGCAGTGGGGTTTTTAACTAGATTGTTTAACTCAATCTTGGAAAGGGAGAGGATGCCTGAGGAGTGGAGAAGAAGCATACCAGTACCGATTTTCAAGAACCAGGGCGATGTGCAGAACTGTAGCAACTACAGAGGTATAAAGTTGATCAGCCACAGCATGAAGATTTGGGAAAGAGTAATCGAAGCTAGGTTAAGAGGAGGAGAGGTGACGATTAGCAAGCGGCAGTATGGTTTCATGCCACGAAAGAGCACCACAGAAGCGATGTTTGCTTTGAGAGTGTTGATGGAGAAGTATAGAGAAGGCCAGAAGGAGTTACATTGTGTCTTTGTAGATTTAGAGAACGCATAAGCCAGGGCGCCGAGAGAGGAGATGTGGTATTGTATGAGGAAGCCGGGAGTTGCCGAGAAGTATGTAGGAGTGGTGCAGGATATGCACGTGGAAGTGTGACAGTGGCGAGGTGACAGATGGGTTCAAGGTGGAGGTGGGATTACATCAAGGATCGGCTCTGAGCCCCTTCTTGTTTGCATTGGTGATGGACAGGTTGACGGATGAGATCAGGCAGGAGTCTCCATGGACGATGATGTTCGCGGATGACATTGTGATCTGTAGCGAGAGTAGGGTGCAGGTGGAGGAGAGCCTGGAGATGTGGAGGTATGCACTGGAGAGAAGAGGAATGAAAGTCAGTAGGAGCAAGACGGAATACCTGTGTGTGAAAGAGAGGGAAGACAGTGGAATGGTCAGGAGTGGAGGTGACGAAGGCATATGACTTTAAATACTTGGGGTCAACAGTCCAAAGTAACGGGGAGTGCAGGAGAGAGGTGAAGAAGAGAGTGCAGGTAGGGCGGAGAAGAGTGTCAGGAGTGATTTGCGACAGAAGGGTGCCAGCAAGAGTTAAAGGGAAGGTTTACAAGATGGTTGTGAGACCAGCTACGTTGTATGGTTTGGAGACAGTGGCACTGACGAAAAGACAGCAGGAGGCGGAGCTGGAGGTGGCAGAGTTGAAGACGCTAAGATTTTCAGTGGGAGTGATGAAGAAGCACAGGATTAGGCACGATTATATTAGAGGGACCGCTCAAGTCGGACGGTTTGGAGACAAAGCAAGAGAGGCAAGATTGAGATGGCTTGGACATGTGTGGAGGAGAGATGCTGATTATGGAGCTGCCAGGGAAGCGAAGAAGAGGAACGCCAAAGAGGAGGTTTATGGATGTGGTGAGGGAAGACATGCAGGTGGCTGGTGTGACAGAGGAAGACGAAGAAGACAGGAAGAAATGGAAACGGATGATCCGCTGTGGCGACCCCTAACGGGAGCAGCCGAAAGTAGTAGATCTATGTCATATGTACATTATTTACAATTAGTTCATAAGTCATTCATAATTCATGTGTGATTTCGTCATTCCTAGGTTATGTGCAGCTATTTACATGCAGTTATGTAGCCTAAATTATTATTTACATGCAGTCATGTGCAGTTATTTACATATGTTATGTAGTTATGTCATAGACACGTGATAACATTTTATAATTTATGCAATGTTTATTGAAACATTCTTTCTCTGTATTGCCCCCCTATACAGTTTTACAAAAAGGTTTGAATTCTCAAAGTTCTTCAGTAAAGTTCCTCAACTTGGACTGGGACTCTGTATTTCTTTGGGATTCTTCATGTTGGCTATCTGTCGGCCTGTCTATACATGGACACAAATACGTAGGACAGAATAGGCGGTCTTCTCGTTCCCCCCCGCCATTTAAAGAAAAAAAAATTGTGTGTCTTTTTCTATCTTATCCCTCAAGGGTTAAAACCTCAACTAGGGCTTCTTGTTACCTTTCCAGGGTTCAAGCCACAACTAGGGTTACCTGGCAGAATTCGGGTTTGAGGTTAAGATTGGGGTTAAGCCAGGGGAAAGGGTACCCCCATCCGGCCACTCGTCAGGCGCTGGCATAATAGGTGTACGTTATGTACAGTAGATTGGATGATTGTATGACCGCCTGGCCAGCAGGTGGAGCCATGGAGGCACCAATCTCAGTAATATGAGGTGCATAGATGACGTCGTCATGCAGCGCAGGCGATTCTGAACGGTGCAAATAAACGAAGCACATGGTTGCATGGAGTTGAGCTCCCGAAAAATACAAGAGTTAATTAAATGCAATAAAGTGGAAACGGTTAATTTAAATGCGATAAAGTGGAAACGTTGTAGAACCAGCATCATCACAGCTCAGTACTGCACGTGTACAGCACGTGTACAGCCAGTGTATGGTCCCACAGCTGTGGTCAGCATCACGTCATTCAGCACGCTGTTGTTCAGCAAGCTGTGTGTACAGCTAGCCGTGTATCAGTCAACCAAACGACCAGCTTATGTTAGCTCATGTACAGTTTGGAAACAGCTAATGTTAGCTTGTGTACAGGAGGAAATACATTGTCAACGAACATTTGTGTCATCTCGTCATTTATGGTTGGCGTTCACAACGCCGCTAAATCTCAGCAATTGCGACAGATAGTAAATCTGTGTCAGTCCAAACGTTTGTAGTTCAAACGTTTACAATAGGTTAGAAATTTAAATCCGCATTCCCAAATACATTGGAATTAACCTTGTACACTGTCCATCAACAAGATGTTTAGATGGCGGCCACCTTCTTCAGGCGAGGGCTTAGACTTTTCACGACCGGGCGGCATCTCGGTGGCCTTCTAAGGCTCGTAAAAATCAAATTAACAATGGAAAAAATAGCCAACATTAATCCAACTCACCGAACAGCGGGCGACGTAGCTCTGTGCCGGACTCCGTCGAAAAGAGAGAATGAGGCTCCGCCTCTAAATATATACTGGGAAATATGACACCACTTCCGGTAGATGGCACGCTCTCCGGAATTGGCGGCCCCCCACGCCGTTGTCACGGGAAACGTGACGCGACATCTGGCAAACGCGCGCCCTCCCCATAGACGGAAAAAAACAGAAAGGGGGAGAAAAAAAGAAAAAAAAAAGACAAAAGGGGACAGTGTGTTTTTTCCAGAGACGGGTTCGGGTTAGAGTTATAGGACCGTGTGTCCGAGGAAAGTGACGTGTTGTTGACAAAATTGGAGTTTGGAGAGAGTAGCTTGGTGACCTTCTTGGGCCAGATGGCGTAAGAGAGAGACCGAGTCACGGCTGCACTGCGTTGTGGTGGGGGCACAAAGCAGGAGGTCGTCGACGTACTGCCAAAGGGTTGAGCCGCGCGTCAGCGTAAGTGTGCTAAGGCTGTCTCGAAGCGCCCCGTTGTAGATCGTGGGGCTTTCACAATAGCCCTGACACAGCCTTGTCCATGTGTAAGGCCGACCGTCAAATAGGAACGCAAACCAGAACTGGCCGTCAGGATGAACAGGGATGCTGAAGAAAGCGTTGGCAAGGTCCACAACGGTAAACCGCCGTGCAGAAGGGGGAACCTGAGACATAAGGGTGTAGGGATTGGGGACGCGTATCTTCTTCACGGGAAAGATGGGAGTGGAAACCGGGGAGGTGGGGCAAGGGACAATTATGCCCTTGACACGCAAGGCATTGAATACAGGGCAGATGCCATTAACCGCTTCCGGTTTCAAAGGGTACTGAGGTTGGTGGGGACGGAAGTCGGATTTCGGGGTAATGATGACGGGCTCACAATTACGTATGAGACCTACATCCTATTTCCCGTCAGCCCAAAGATGGGAGGGGATGTTGTGAAGCTGCGGAGCAAGTGCAGTGTGTGTGTGTGTGTGTGTGTGTGTGTGTATGGGCCTCAGTCACTGACGGTGAGGGGGCGGACAGAGCCAACATTCGTGGCGTCACCGCAACGGTGGCGCTGACGTCTACCCGGTATAATTTTAGTGAGGGGGATCAGTCGCGTGAAGAGTCGGCGGGAAGCCAATCTGACGCCAGAGAAGCTTGTCGCACGAGTGGACCCGTATCTGTCCACTGGGAACCCCGTCGTTTTACCAAGGAGACGTGCGGGACCGAGTCATCAACCGAAAACAACGCAGTTTGGTCGTTGTCTAATGTACACGTGACATGAGCGGTGCAGTGTAGGTTGTCCGCTGTCATGTAGGTCGATGCGTCCCCTGTTGTGGTGTGTGAGCAAGGGAGCAGAGCCACTGTGTGTATTGGGAGGCGGTAGGAGCCCACATGTAGACCCGTAGAGGGAGGGCGGGGTTATGTGTATGCAAAAAAATATTCGCTGCTTGTAACGAAGTGATGTACAGCCCTGATGAGGTGGAAACAACAGAGATGCCCAGTTGGATCATGCCATCTCTATCCAGCAAATTAAATGGGCAGTTATCAGAAATTAAAACAGGCAACTTTGTTGATGAGCTGTCATCCAGGCAAACAAGCGCACAGGAACGGATAATGGCTCCGTGACACACGTACCACTCGTAACAGTGGAGAGGACTGTTTGGCCGCTCCGTGTTAACCGTGGCTGGCCGATAGGCGGTTCTCACCACCATTCGTGTGGCTCCCGTGTCTAACAAGAAAGGCAGCTCAGCATTTGCAAGATGCAAGGTTATCATTGGCAGTTTTCGGAAAGCCAGCTCATGAGATACATACTGTCCAACTGGGGAAGCTAACAGCAAAGCAGAGTCTTCATTGCAAATCAGTGTATTTGTTTGTGTCTGTGCATTCATACGACCTGATGATGTGGCAGCAGATGTGTCCAGGACCCCCTCCTCCTCCTCCCGTGTCGCCTGTCAGTCCGAACCCCGGTATGAGCCTCCCCGTGGGGCCCACTGGTTGTGAGGTCCGTTGTTCCATCCTCGGCCTCTTCCGCGCCTTTGGTTGATGCCCTTGACGGAGTGGACAGTCTTCAGCCCAGTGACCGGGCTTGCCACATGTGAAGCAGCAGTCGTCACCCGGTTGGGGGCCGCTGGGCTGGGCGTGTTGTCACGGGTTCTGACATCGTGAACGGTCCCCGGGTCTGTCCTGTTGCACAAGTTAGTAGGGTGAAGGAAGCCACTGCGGCACCATGGAGGAGAGAGAGAGAGGTGCGATGTTTGTCCTGAGCCTGCCTTGCCTTCTGTTCTTCTTCCTTTTTCTGCATTTGATCGTGGGCATGATCAGCATGTCTCAGCAAGTCTTCCAGTCGTCTCTTTCCGTATCCTACGCAGTGTGTTTCTATGGCTTTCCTAACTCCGTCCTGCAGGCCGGCCAGGAAATGTTTGCAGAGGTGAGTGTTGTGGTTACACCGCCCCGAGCTGCCTCCCCGGCACGTTCAAGCCACTCCCCCAGCTCGGACGTGCCGGAAACATCCGAGCGCTCGGCTCGCGCTCTGAGGAGACGAGCGCTGCACTGCACCAGGTGTTTGCCATCATCCATCAGGCACACCTGTGGCAATCAGGCAGCCTTCTACAAGAAGCCTCCCAGAACGTCTCTCTGTGCTTCGACGTACTGAACCCTGCGGTAAAGTTCTGACAAGCCCTCCAGCGTTCCTTGCATTCTGTTTATTCCCCAGTGTCTTATCTTCGTGTCTCTGTTTCCTCCCAAGACTCTCCCTCCGCGATTTCCACGGCTCCCCGCGTCTCCCTCGTCCCCAGCGACCTTCACGTTTTCTCCCCGGACCTCTCCTGCGATCTCCCCCCTTGTCCCTCTATCTGGACCCCTCCCTTCCGACTCGACTTCCCGGATCTCGGACCTGGACTTTCTCGGACAACCCCTCTTGGATCACGGACTGGACTTTCTTGCCAGGTGCACGCACATTTTTTCAACACCTCCTGGTCATTTACATACCGCACCACACATAGGCTAAAAACACTCACGCATAGTTATACACGCAAACCACGGGACACCACACATAGTTTATTCACACATCCCACTAACAGAACGCCTTTTTCACCATACATTTCCCTCCCACAATAAAACCCCCCTTTGTAGATTTAGAAGTCATCTCGTGTCTGTCTGTCTTGGGTTTCGCCACACGGATCAGGTTCTGGTGCGCGAGCACAACAGAACGTCGGAGCCATTATGGACCCAGGCAAACCCAAGGAGCGGACGGTCCCTGTGACGCCCCAGAGCCCCGTCCCCCTAGAGGCAGTAGTAAGAAGTCACAGTTGCCAACTTGCCTCTCTCCGCTCAGAGCTTACTACTGCCTTCACCCGTGTCACCGGAGAGGTCAGCGATCTTCAGTCCGGCTCCCAGGCCGCGACGAGCGCGTTAGATGCCCTCACCGCGCAGATCCCTGCACTCTCCACAGCGGTCTCCAGGATGAGTGACCACCCTGCCCTGGCCTCGGTCTCTGCCCCCAGCTCGGCCTTCGGTTTCCCCGTTCCTGGTCCCGACGTTCCCCCTCCTCCGAGTCAACCCCCACTGGACCCCCGGTGTGAGCCTAACCTCCCCTGCCCGAAGGCCTTCGGTGGGGAGTTCGAGCTGTGCAGGGGTTTCCTTGGTCAGTGTGAGCTCCTGTTCAAACACCAGCCAGCCAGGTATAGGACAGGAGAGACCAAGGTAGCCCTTGTCATGTCCCTCCTCACCGGCAAAGCCCTCAGCTGGGCCATAGCGGCGGTAGGCCATACCGAGCAGCTCGCCTCGGACTATTGTGCCTTCCGCCGCGAGTTCAATCTGGTGTTCGACCACCCAGCTGACGGGCAGGACGCTGCCGGCCGCCTCCATTCCATCCAACAGGGAGCCAGGTCGGTGGCAGATTATTCCTTGGAGGTAAGGATACTCGCGGCAGACAGTGGGTGGGATGACACTGCGCTCAAGAGCGCGTACAGGAGGGGGCTGAGCGACCCCATCAAAGATCTCATCGTTCGGGACCGCCCTGCCTCCTTCAACGAGCTCGTCACCCTCGCCCTCCAGATGGACGAACGGCTGCGGGAGCGGCGCCAGGAACGCGCCCCGCGCGCTGGCCCCTCCCATAGACCAACCCCCGTCCGTTCTACCGGTGCCTTCCCTGGGTCAGCGTCCCGTGGGCTCTCTCCACCCTCACACTCCCCCTCGCAACCCTGGGTGGCTTCTGGATCCAGGCCGGAGGAGGAGCCCATGCAGTTGGGTCGGTCACGGCTCCCGCTGGAGGTTAGGGAGCAGAGGATGCGTGGCCACCTCTGCCTCTACTGCGGGAGGTCGGGCCAATACATCAAGGCCTGCCCGACTCGCCCAAAAAGACCCGGCTCACTAGTGAGGGGTGTCCTAGTGAGCCTGACGACCCTTCCTCAGCCCCAGGGTTCACATTAATTTAGAACATGCAACTTATTTGGTGATATTTCTGAATTAAGTTTACTGCCCATCTTTCTCCCTCACCCCACATTCCCTCCATTCCCTCCCTCTATTCCCTCCCTCCATTCCCTCCCCCCTCCATTCCCCCCCTCCATTCCCCCCTCCATTCCCTCCCCCCTCCATTCCCCCCTCCCTCCATTCCCTCCCCCCTCCATTCCCCCCTCCATTTCCCCCTCTATCCCCCCCTCCACTCCCTCCCCCCTCCATCCCCCCTCCATCCCCCCTCCATCTCCCCCTCCATTCCCTCCCCCCTCCATCCCCCCCTCCATTCCCTCCCTCCATTACCCCCTCCATCCCCCCCTCCATTCCCTCCCCCCTCCATTCCCCCCTCCATTCCCTCCCCCCTCCATTCCCCCCCTCCATTCCCCCCTCCATTCCTCCCTCCATCCCCCCCTCCATTCCCCCCTCCATTCCTCCCTCCATCCCCCCTCCATTCCCTCCCCCCTCCATTCCCCCCTCCATTCCCTCCCCCCTCCATCCCCCCCTCCATCCCTCCCTCCATTCCCTCCCCCCTCCATCCCCCCCTCCATTCCCTCCCCCCTCTATTCCCCCCTCCATTCCCTCCTCCTTCCATTCCCCCCTCCATTCCCCCCTCCATTCCTCCCTCCATTCCCTCCCCCCTCCATCCCCCCCTCCATTCCTCCCTCCATCCCCCCCTCCATTCCCCCCTCCATTCCCTCCCCCCTCCATCCCCCCCTCCATTCCCTCCCCCCTCCATCCCCCCCTCCATTCCCCCCCTCCATTACCCCCTCTATTCCCCCCCTCCATTCCCCCCTCCATCCCCCCCTCCATTCCCTCCCCCCTCTATTCCCCCCTCCATTCCCCCCTCCATTCCTCCCTGCATCCCCCCCTCCATTCCCTCCCCCCTCCATCCCCCCCTCCATTCCTCCCTCCATCCCCCCCTCCATTCCCCCCTCCATTCCCTCCCCCCTCCATTCCCCCCTCCATCCACCCCTCCATTCCCTCCCCCCTCCATCACCCCCCTCCATCCCCCCTCCATTCCCCCCCTCCATTACCCCCTCCATCACCCCCCTCCATTCCCCCCCTCCATTCCTCCCTCCATCCCTCCCTCCATTCCCTCCCCCCTCCATTCCCCCTCCATTCCCTCCCCCCTCCATCCCCCCCTCCATCCCTCCCTCCATTCCCTCCCCCCTCCATCCCCCCCTCCATTCCCTCCCCCCTCTATTCCCCCCTCCATTCCCTCCTCCTTCCATTCCCCCCTCCATTCCCCCCTCCATTCCTCCCTCCATCCCCCCCTCCATTCCCTCCCCCCTCCATCCCCCCCTCCATTCCTCCCTCCATTCCTCCCTCCATCCCCCCCTCCATTCCCTCCCCCCTCCATCCCCCCCTCCATTCCTCCCTCCATCCCCCCTCCATTCCCCCTTCCATTCCTCCCTCCATCCCCCCTCCATTCCCCCCTCCATTCCCTCCCTCCATTCCCCCCTCCATCCCCCCCTCCATTCCCTCCTCCATTCCCCCCTCCATCCCCCCTCCATTCCCCCCTCCATTCCTCCCTCCATCCCCCCCTCCATTCCCTCCCCCCTCCATTCCTCCCTCCATCCCCCCCTCCATTCCCCCCTCCATCCCCCCCTCCATTCCCTCCTCCTTCCATTCCCCCCTCCATTCCTCCCTCCATCCGCCCCCTCCATTCCCCCCTCCATTCCCTCCCTCCATTCCTCCCTCCATCCCCCCCTCCATTCCCTCCTGGATTTGACGAAAAGAAGCCGTATGAAAACTGGAAAAATTAAGTGGAAATATGGAGACGGGTGACGAACTTGGACTAGAAAAAGCAAGCGTTGGCTGTGGCTCTATCGTTGACAGGTAGAGCGAGGGATACTGCTTTAGGAATAAATGTGGATGATCTAAATAAGGATGATGGAATGACCACTTTGATTGGGGAACTTGACAAGATTTTTTTGAGAGAAGAGAAGGACCGGGCTTACGAAGCCTATTCTGAGTTTGATCGAATATCGAGGGAAAATGGCGTCTCGATGGTGGACTTTATTGTTGATTTTGAACAGAAATACAACAGGATCTGTAAATTCGAGATGGTTCTGCCCGACGCTGTTTTGGCGTTTAAACTACTGGATACAGCAAGTCTTGATGTGAAAGACAAGCAACTGGCATTGACTGCATGTGGTAAGCACACTTTTGATTATATGAAGTCAGCACTGAAACGCATATTCGGAGAAAAACATGAGCAGAAGGCGGGAGCCATTAACGTGAGTCAGGATGCAGCCTACTACACAGATCAAAGAAAACTGCACCCACGAACCCAAAGTGTGCAAGCTAGAGGACCACTCGCAGGCACAAATCCACTTGACAAGTACGGAAGACGAACAAAGTGTGGGATTTGTCAAAGCACATTCCACTGGGTGAAAGATTGCCCACATAAGAAAGAACACGTAAAGATAACAGAAGAAAATAAATGCACAGAAGAGCCTGATGAGTGTAATATAACGCTGTTTTCTAAGGAATCGGATACGGAAATATTCATGGTTGAGGCTCTGGGATCAGCTGTCATTGACACGGCATGCACAAGGACTGTCTGTGGTGAAAAATGGCTGAATAACTATGCAGGGGGACTAAATGAGAAAGAAGTACAGAAAATAGTTAACACAGAGAGTAGCAAGCCTTTCAAGTTTGGGGATGGGCGAGTTGTACATTCGACAAAAAAGGTCAAGATACCAGCCAAGATAGGAGAAACAAAATGCTGTAGACACAGAAGTGGTCCCATCTGACATCCCTTTACTGCTGAGTAAAACGTCGCTAAAGAGAGCAGGAGCTGTGCTGAACTTCGAGAACGATACAGCAATAATGTTTCGGCAACCGATAGCTCTGAAGATGACCTCCTTAGGATACTACTGTCTGAACATAATGGATAATGAGTCACCATGCGATACATATGAGAATGTGGTCCTGGCCATCACAGAGAATATGACTAAGGAACAAAAACACAAAGCTTTACTGAAACTTCACAAGCAATTCGGACATGCATCAGTTGACAAACTGAAGAAGCTGCTGATAAGTGCTGGAAACTCTGATAACGAGAGCACTGCTATTCTAGAGGAGATAGTAGGAAAATGTGAGATTTGTCTTAAGTACAGCAAGCCTAAGCCTAAGCCCAAGCCTGCTGTTGGGTCTGCCCATGGCCTCCCGATACAATGAGACTGTGGCAGTAGATTTACATGAGCTAGAACCGAATGTGTGGTACCTGCACATTATCGATCACTTCACACGCTTCAGTGCGGGTGGCATTGTGACCTCAAAGAAACCAAGTGTGATAGTGAAATGCTTTGGACATTCCTGGATCAGTGTCCATGGTCCACCGGAGCGTCTCTTCAGCGACAACGGTGGCGAGTTCAACAACGAGGAAATAAGAGACATGGCAGAGAACTTCAACATCGAGATAAAGACGACTGCTGGCTATAGTCCATGGAGCAATGGCTTGCTGGAACGCCATAACCAAATGCTCAGAGATAATACTGAAGGTAAAACTTGACAACGGAGTTGACTGGAAAACTGCACTGGATTGGGCACTCATGGCAAAGAACACAGTGCAGAACGTACATGGCTTCAGCCCACATCAGCTGGTGTTTGGACAGAATCCGAACCTTCCCTCTGTGTTAGTGGATCAGCCACCTGCTTTGGAGGGAACTACTATGAGTGCATGGGTGGGACAGCACATAACAGCATTACATGCAGTAAGGAAAGCTTTCATAGAGGCAGAGTGCTCAGAGAGAATCAGAAGAGCTCTACGAAAGCAACTTCGTCAAACAGATGAGAAGTATGAAACTGGGGACAAGGTGTTCTACAAAAGGACAGACTGTGTTGAGTGGAAAGGTACTGGAGTCGTGATACGACAAGATGGGGTGGTGATCTTTGTACAACATGGTGGGACCTATGTCAGGGTTCATCATTCTAGGTTGCAGAAGGTTGATAAGAGTGAAGTAGGTGCTAGTGAGGGTCTAGAGCACCCTGGGGAGAATGTTACTGAGGGCAATATGAAAGTACCTGTTACTGATAGTGATGTGGATGTTGATAACAATGACAGTGGGAACATACCTGGTACTGATTGTGACATAGATGTTGATATGAACAATGACGGTGAGGCTGGGGGTGTTACAGACAATGATACAGATGTCACTGAGGGTAACAATCATAAGGATAATCAACAGACAGGCATAAGGGTAGCAGCCTCCCTAGGGCTGAAAACAGGTCAAACAATCAGCTTTGTGGATAATGTAACAGATGCGTCTCACAGAGCTAAAGTGATGGGACGAGCAGGAAAGGCTACACGAAATAACAGAAACTGGTACTGCCTACAGTACTTAGAACTATCTGACATCGCTGGTACTATGGGGTCAGCTGATCTTACTAAGGTAGACAATCTTCAGGTTAATCCACTGGATAGTGTAGAACTATGCTCTGATATGCAGGAAAATGATGTATTAGTCACAGGTGGTGTTTCATTTGATAAGGCTAAACTAGATGAAATAAGTAGCTGGAAGAATGATGGGGTGTTTGAGAAGGTAAAAGATATGGGTCAAAGGCATGTGTCCACTAGACGGGTGTGCACACTGAAAGAAACCCCTGATGGTGTAATACCCAAAGCGCGTCTTGTGGCTAGAGGTTTTGAAGAATTCAACACTAAAGATCTATAGAAGGACTCACCTACATGCTCATCAGAGTCCCTCAGACTACTCATGTCAGGTCTATGTCAGAATAAGTGGCATCAAATAACTTATCCAGAACAAAAGGATTCATCGTATTCTGTGGTCAGCTACAAAAGAACAGCTGGCAGACTGTCTGACCAAAAAGGGAGCCTCTTCCCTGGTATTACTTAAGGCACTGAATAATGGACAATGGAAGCTAGATGACTGAGTCTGACTGTTGATAACTGAGCATGAGCTCATTAAAAATTAATAATTAAAAATTATTGTTGCATACATTGATGCAACTGAGTTGCAACCTGTTGTTGTTTCTACTTGTTTCTGTTCTGTGTAAATGTGTATGAGTTGTCTGTTGTCAGCATATACATTAAGTTTTGCTAATGTTGTCACTTATTGCAAAGCAGTCCCTTCTCCCGTGGTTTTATTCATGATGTCATCAGCGATTAGTCAATGTCGACTTGACTTTCATCACAAAACAGCTGACTTCAAAAACTCTTAAGTCATACAACCCCTAACACACACACAAAGTTGCACACACAAACATGCCCGTCCATCCATCCATCCTTTCCCCCACCTACCTTAGCGTCATGCTCCTGCAGGTGTGTTCCACTGGCGTGCAGGTAGTTAAAGAGGTCCTCAGAGGGCAGTGGTCTCTCCAGCATCAGGATCAACTCTTGCTCCACTTCAAACCTTTCATGCAGGGTCACTGCTGCACTCTTCCCCATCACTCCTGGGTGACCTGCAAGCAGCAGAAGCCCCAGTTCCAGGGGAAACCCAAACTTTTACCCATCTCGAGTCTGACAGAGACAAAGAGTTACAATGAGGTGGCTGAGAACAGCCTCAGGTTAAGGATTTTAACACAACCTAGTCAACGTAACTTTATACAGGGTATCTGCAGGTTTCAGTAAGTTAAATTTAAGACTTTTTAAGACCATTTTAATGCCACTTGGAATGGAATTTAAGACCAAGATCTACAACAAAATATAAACATATGGTTGGTAAGACCTAACGCCCAACAGCTGCCTGCTGGTAGCAGAAGCCGTGGGTCAACCACAGGAATCGATTTTAAGCAATATTTCTTTAAAGAATGAAATGAGCAGATTAAGACACAGATTAATTGGAACATATTCATTCAATACACGAGACTTGTCTTGATATGGTGCTACTGAACACACACCCGTCACTCATGGCATGAGCTTCAGTTCTGTGGCCTTACTCTCCAACTCTGCCTCAGCTTGTTTCAGCTCGCTCATTTTTTCTTTGTATCTCTTCCTGAGGATGTTGGACTTTGTGATGAGCTGAGCCATCAAGGTGCCAGACTTGCCCTCTGCTTGCTCAGCAAACTTGTCCGCATCCTTCTCCAGGCTGTCAGATACCTCCAGCAGAGTTTTCTTTTCTTTTTTTTTAAGCTCAGCTATGTGGTCCTCTGCAGCTTTTCTCTTCTGCCCTTGTGCAGTGCTTTGCCTCTTCCTCTTCTCCAGGTCAAGATTTTCTCTTTATTTTGACCTTGCTGATCCCACAGAGATCAGCAGCTCCTTAGTGAGAGGGACCTTGACAACCCCCACAGATGGCAACATAGTCACAGGCCAGTCTCTGGGCAATTACAGTGTCCTCCTGCAAGTTAACGATCTCCACCTCCTTGTTAATGGAGAAGCTCCTCTCGACTGTTGCCTGTCCATGGGACAAGAGTAGAAGTTTCTGACAAAACTCCCAGAGCTCAGGGTAGGGTTGGCTGAGCAAGCCATGCAGAAACACATCAAGCCTCGTTTCTGTGGGCTGGAAGGACAGGAAGTGCTCGCTTTTAGCCTCAACAGATAGGAAGTTCCCAAACTGTTGGGTAATAACATCACCTGTAACAAAACAGATGAAAGGAAATAAGTGAAATATTATTTAGATGATTAATCATGATATTAAATCAGACAGGCTTATATCAGTTATTACTCTGTACTTTTGGTAATAATCAGGAACAACATTTCCAGAGCTATTCTATTAAACTATTCCTACCAGCAGAGACACCTCCTGACAACTGCTCGTCTTGCAGAAACTTCTGCACAAGTCTGCTCATTCTTCCCTGGCACCAGTCTGGGTTGGAGTACATGATAGTGGGGTCCAAACACGCCATCCGTCTCACGGTGGGGTATTTCAGGGGGCTCTTGTCTTGGACTTTCTTTAGGATATTTGACATACCCTTCACGCAGTCCTTCCTAAACTCGAGGGCAGTGAGCTCTCCTAAGCAGCTCTTTCTCTGCAGTTCCTGACAGATGGGTAATGGATTGTAAATAGAGCTGAATGACCTAACAATATTGCCTAGGTCTGTATATAATTTGATAGAAAGTAATACATCTAAATGATCAAACTACCTTCAGGGCTGCCTCAGCACCCAAGCCCGTCAACTTCCTTCAGGCGGACCCAGTTCTTCTGGTCAGCGACATCCAGTCTGACCAGCTGCAGTGGAGTGATGTCCTGGAGAAGCTTCCTCTTGGCAAAACGCCTCAGTAAACTCTGTCAACAGGAAAACTCTGTAAAGCAAATCCCCCTATAACCACATTCATCACTGAAAAAATTGCTATGTTGTTATTACTTTAAAATGATCTCTATCATCACTTCTATCAAAAGCATCACATCATCAAGAGTACAATGAGCGATAAGAGTTGAAATCAACGAGCAATATCAACCTATGCAGTGCTAGAATATAAATAATTAGATTACCTTGTACAACTCAGCCAAGTCTTTGAAGAGGAATGGCATCACTGGCTCGTCGGTCTGGTACTTTGTCAAAAAGGGACTGAAGGCCCTCGAGATAGCCATGATGAACTGCAGTTTGGCCAAGATGAGCGGATCTTGCTGAGCTGCTTCTATGGTATCAAATGAGCCTGTTCCGGGATTTGGAAGCTTCTTGGTTCTCACCGCATCCGCATACTTCACCACTTCTACAGCTCTCTCCACAACCGGCAGGTTCTCAATCCACCAGTGGCCACAGAATGGTAACGGGAAGACCGAGGATTTGGTGAGAGCAGTGAAATCCTCTCTCCTAGCTGGCACATTGTGGAAAAGAATGTGCATGGCCCTCACCACCTTCTCCTGCTGCCACATGGAGAAGCCGCATTTGAATGCGTTATGTAGGGTGTGGAGGCCACAGCTACCCACAACAACCAGCTGGGCACCACCATACTGCTCAGCGTGCTCTTGCTGCAGAAGTTCAAAGAACTTCCAGTTCACATTGGGTCCATCCATGGAGATGGACACCAGGCTCCTGAGGTTCAGCTGCTCCACACACTCCTGAGAATAACATGAATATATACTATAAGCTTACCAATGGTTCAATGTAAAACATTGCTGTCTACACATCACTCAAACAGTTCACATTTAAATTAGCTAGCCTACACAGCATCATCATAATATTATAATAAAATGATGGCTAATATTGAATTACATTTCTAACATTTCAAGCAGCCAAGTCTACTCTTCTGACTAAAATGAGGCAACAAAAGATATTGAATGCTAATGGCATCTTTGTTAGCTTTCCCTAGGGTACTATTATTGAATACATCATGACATTGCCATAATCAACTAATCTGAAAAGGAATGTAACGGTAACAATGAGTCAACATTTCTTAACAAATAATATCTAACATTAGCTAACAATAATTCAATAAATCCACGTATTACTCACTTTAAAATGTTGGCCGCTCCGTGTTAACCGTGGCCGGCCGATAGGCGGTTCTCACCACCGTTCGTGTGGCTCCCGTGTCTAACAAGAAAGGCAGCTCAGCATTTGCAAGACGCAAGGTTATCATTGGCAGTTTTCGGAAAGCTAGCTCATGAGATACATACTGTCCAACTGGGGAAGCTAACAGCAAAGCAGAGTCTTCATTGCAAATCAGTGTATTTGGTTGTGTCTGTGCATTTATACGACCTGATGTGGCAGCAGATGTGTCCAGGACCCCCTCCTCCTCCTCCCGTGTCGCCTGTCAGTCCGAACTCCGGTATGAGCCTCCCCGTGGGGCCCACTGGTTGTGAGGTCCGTTGCTCCATCCTCGGCCTCTTCCGCGCCTTTGGTTGATGCCCTTGACGGAGTGGACAGTCTTCAGCCCAGTGACCGGGCTGGACACATGTGAAGCAGCAGTCGTCACCCGGTTGGGGGCCGCTGGGCTGGGCGTGTTGTCACGGGTTCTGACATCGTGAACGGTCCCCGGGTCTGTCCTGTTGCACAGGTTAGTAGGGTGAAGGAAGCCGCTGCGGCACCATGGAGGAGAGAGAGAGAGGTGCGATGTTTGTCCTGAGCCTGCCTTGCCTTCTGTTCTTCTTCCTTTTTCTGCATTTGATCGTGGGCATGATCAGCATGTCTCAGCAAGTCTTCCAGTCGTCTCTTTCCGTATCCTACGCAGTGTGTTTCTATGACTTTCCTAACTCCGTCCTGCAGGCCGGCCAGGAAATGTTTGCAGAGGTGAGTGTTGTGGTTACACCGCCCCGAGCTGCCTCCCCGACACGTTCAAGCCACTCCCCCAGCTCGGACGTGCCGGAAACATCCCAGCGCTCGGCTCGCGCTCTGAGGAGACGAGCGCTGCACTGCACCAGGTGTTTGCCATCATCCATCAGGCACACCTGTGGAAATCAGGCAGCCTCTACAAGAAGCCTCCCAGAACGTCTCTCTGTGCTTCGACGTACTGAACCCTGAGGTAAAGTTCTGACAAGCCCTCCAGCGTTCCTTGCATTCTGTTTATTCCCCAGTGTCTTATCTTCGTGTCTCTGTTTCCTCCCAAGACTCTCCCTCCGCGATTTCCACGGCTCCCCGCGTCTCCCTCGTCCCCAGCTACCTTAACGTTTTCTCCCCGGACCTCTCCTGCGATCTCCCCCCTTGTCCCTCTATCTGGACCCCTCCTTTCGGACTCGACTTCCCGGATCTCGGACCTGGACTTTCTCGGACAACCCCTCTTGGATCACGGACTGAACTTTCTTGCCAGGTGCACGCACATTTTTTCAACACCTCCTGGTCATTTACATACCACACCACACATAGGCTAAAAACACTCACACATAGTTATACACGCAAACCACGGGACACCACACATAGTTTATTCACACATCCCACTAACAGAACGCCTTTTTCACCATACATTTCCCTCCCACAATAAAACCCCCCTTTGTAGATTTAGAAGTCATCTCGTGTCTGTCTGTCTTGGGTTTCGCCACACGGGTCAGGTTCTGGTGCGCGAGCACAACAGAACGTCGGAGCCATTATGGACCCAGGCAAACCCAAGGAGCGGACTGTCCCTGTGACGCCCCAAAGCCCCGTCCCCCTAGAGGCAGTAGTAAGAAGTCACAGTTGCCAACTTGCCTCTCTCCGCTCAGAGGTCACTACTGCCTTCACTCGTGTCACCGCAGAGATCAGCGATCTTCAGTCCGGCTCCCAGGCCGTGACGAGCGCGTTAGATGCCCTCACCGCGCAGATCGCTGCACTCTCCACAGCGGTCTCCAGGATGAGCGACCACCCTGCCCTGGCCTCGGTCTCTGCCCCCAGCTCGGCCTTCGGTTTCCCCGTTCCTTGTCCCGACGTTCCCCCTCCTCCGAGTCAACCCCCACTGGACCCCCGGTGCGAGCCTAACTTCCCCTGCCCGAAGGCCTTCGGTGGGGAGTTCGAGCTTTGCAGGGGTTTCCTTGGTCAGTGTGAGCTCCTGTTCAAACACCAGCCAGCCAGGTATAGGACAGGAGAGACCAAGGCAGCCCTTGTCATGTCCCTCCTCACCGGCAAAGCCCTCAGCTGGGCCATAGCGGCGGTAGGCCTTACCGAGCAGCTCGCCTCGGACTATGGTGCCTTCCGCCGCGAGTTCAATCTGGTGTTCGACCACCCAGCTGACGGGCAGGACGCTGCCGGCCGCCTCCATTCCATCCAACAGGGAGCCAGGTCGGTGGCAGATTATTCCTTGGAGGTAAGGATACTCGCGGCAGACAGTGGGTGGGATGACACTGCGCTCAAGAGCACGTACAGGAGGGGGCTGAGCGACCCGTTCAAAGATCTCATCGTTCGGGACCGCCCTGCCTCCTTCAACGAACTCGTCACCCTCGCCCTCCAGATGGACGAACGGCTGCAGGAGCGGCACCAGGAACGCGCCCCTCGCGCTGGCCCCTCCCATAGACCAACCCCCGTCCGTTCTACCGGTGCCTTCCCTGGGTCAGCGTCCCGTGGGCTCTCTCCACCCTCACACTCCCCCTCGCAACCCTGGGTGGCTTCTGGATCCAGGCCGGAGGAGGAGCCCATGCAGTTGGGTCGGTCACGGCTCCCGCTGGAGGTTAGGGAGCAGAGGATGCGTGGCCACCTCTGCCTCTACTGCGGGAGGTCGGGCCACTACATCAAGGCCTGCCCGACTCGCCCAAAAAGGCCCGGCTCACTAGTGAGGGGTGTCCTAGTGAGCCTGACGACCCTTCCTCAGCCCCAGCCCAAGAAGGAGCACAACCACCTTTTTCCGGTCACTCTCACCTGGGGTAACGACTCACTGTCTGTTGGTGCACTCCTGGATTTGGGGGCGGACGAGTGTTTGATGGACATCTCGCTGGCCCGGCAGGCCGGCATTCCACTCGTCCCCCTAGACACACCCCTCACAGCCCAAGCCCTAGATGGTCGTTCACTTGGTAAGATCACACATAGCACTGCTTCCCTCACCCTCACCCTTTCGGGTAATCACGTGGAAGCTATCCGTTTCTTGGTTTTGCACGCCCCCACAGCGCCCCTGGTGTTAGGAAGACCGTGGTTGGAACGGCACGATCCCTACATCTCTTGGTCTACTGGGCGGATTTTGGGTTGGAGCGTTGCGTGTCATGCCAACTGCCTTCGCTCCGCCCACTCCCCGTCCAGCGGCCTCAGACCCGTGCCTCCTCCCACGGATCTCACTGGTGTTCCTCCCATTTATCACGATTTAGCCCCTGTATTTAGTAAAGACAGTGCACTTTCCCTCCCCCCTCACCGTCCCTATGATTGTGCCATAGATCTCTTTCCCGGGGCCGCCCTTCCCACCGGTCGGTTGTATAACCTCTCCGTCCCGGAGAAGGACGCTATGCGCAATTATATCACAGAGTCCCTGGCCTCAGGAATCATAAGGCCCTGGTCTTCCCCGGTGGCAGCGGACTTCTTTTTTGTGGCAAAGAAGGAGGGCAGCCTGAGGCCTTACATAGATTATCGAATGCTAAATAACATCACGGTGAAAAATAAATATCCACTCCCCCTTATGAGTTCCACGTTCGAGCCACTCACTCACGCCACGGTGTTCACGAAGCTGGACCTGCGCAGCGCGTACCACCTGGTGCGCATCCGGGAAGGGGATGAATGGAAGACGGCCTTCAACACCCACCTAAGGCATTTCGAATACCTCGTTATGCCCTTCGGCCTCACCAACGCCCCGGCCGTCTTCCAGGCGTTGGTCAACGACGTGCTCCGGGACATGCTGAACACGTTCGCGGTGGTGTACCTGGATGACATCCTCGTGTTCTCCAGGACTGAGGAGGAACACCACCAGCATGTCCGCCTGGTCCTCCAACGGCTGCTGGAGAACAGGCTCTTCGTGAAAGCCGAGAAGTGCGTGTTCCACTCCGCCTCCGTGGAGTTCCTTGGCCACATCGTGGAGAAGGGGCTCGTCCGCACTGACCCCAGGAAGACCCGAGCGGTGGAGGAGTGGGCACGGCCCACCAACAGGACGCAACTCCAGCGCTTCCTGGGGTTTGCAAACTTCTACCGGCGCTTCATCAGGGGGTTCAGCCGTGTGGCCGCCCCCCTCACTGCACTCACCTCCAACCTCCGCCCCTTCTCCTGGACCACGGAGGCAGAAGCCGCCTTTTGGCCCTGAAGAGGCTGTTCACAACGGCTCCGGTGCTCGCCCACCCGGACCCGTGCAGGCAGTTCATCGTGGAGGTGGACGCATCGGACACGGGCATCGGAGCCGTCCTCTCCCAGCGGTCGGAGGAGGACCAGAAGATCCACCCGTGCGCCTTCTTCTCCCGGCGTTTCAGTCCTGAGGAGAAGAATTACGACATCGGCAACAGTGAGTTGCTGGCCGTCCACGCCGCCCTAGAGGAGTGGAGACACTGGCTGGAGGGAGCAGGGCAGCCGTTCATCGTATGGTCCGATCACAAGAACCTGACCTACGTGCGGACGGCTAAGAGGCTCAACCCCAGGCAGGCGCACTGGGCTCTCTTCTTCAGCCGGTTCGACTTCACCCTCACCTACCGCCCGGGCACCAAGAACGTCAGGGCAGACGCCCTCTCCCGTCTGTTTCCCGAGGGGTCCCATGACGCCCCAGACACCATCCTTCCCCCGGACCGGGTGGTGGGTGTCGTCACCTGGGCCATCGAATCGGTGGTGAGAAGGGCCCGGCGCGCCCAGCCCGACCCAGGCAATGGACCCCGGAACCGGCTATTTGTGCCTCCCTGTGTCCGGCCCCAGGTGCTGGAGTGGGGCCACTCCAGCCATCTTGCCTGCCACCCCGGTGTCTACTGAACGGCGGCCTTCATCCGCAGGGGTTTCTGGTGGCCCACCATGGAGGCAGACACCAGAGAGTTCGTGGCAGCCTGCACCACCTGCGCCCGCAGCAAGGCTCTCCATCGCCCTCCAGCAGGTCTCCTGCGCCCCCTTCCTGTCCCCGGCCGACCTTGGTCCCACATTGCAATGGACTTTGTAACTGGCCTCCCCGTGTCGCAAGGCAATGACACCATTCTGACCATTGTCGACCGGTTTTCCAAGGCCGTCCCCTTTGTTGCCCTCACCAAACTCCCCTCTGCAGCCGAGACGGCGGACCTTCTCGTCTCCCACGTCGTCCGACCCCATGGGATTCCCCTGGACATTGTCTCTGACCGTGGTCCCCAGTTCAATTCGAAGGTATGGCAGGCCTTCTGTAAGGGGATTGGGGCCACGGTCAGCCTCTCCTCCGGGTATCACCCCAAGACCAATGGGCAGGCAGAGCTGGCCAATCAAGCCCTGGAGGCGGCTTTGCGTTGTGTTACCACCATCAACCCCGCCTCCTGGAGCAAGTACCTGCCCTGGGTGGAGTACTCGCTCAACTCCATGGAGAGTTCGGCTACCGGTTTGTCCCCCTTCGAGTGTTCTCTTGGCTATCAACCTCCTCTGTTCCCCCATCAGGAGTTGGAGGTGGCGGTCCTGTCCACGAGGGCCCATCTCCGCCAATGTCGGCGCGTTTGGAAGACCGCCCGGGCCGCTATGTTGCGAGCTACAGAGCGGGCCCGGCGCAGCGCCAACCGGCGGAGAGTGCCGGCTCCAGCTTATCGACCTGGCCAGAAGGTATGGCTCCTGGCCCGGGAACTACCCTTCCCTACCCTCAACCGGAAGCTGGCTCCCCGCTACGTCGGTCCCTACACCATCGACCGCATCGTCAACCCTTCGGCGGTGCGTCTCCATCGCCCTACCTCACTCAAGATCCATCCCGTCTCCATGTCTCGCGCCTCAAACCGGTAGCCACCAGCCCCCTGTCTCCCCCTGTCCAAGCTCCTCCACCCCCCAGGGTCCTCGACGGTGGTGACATGGTCTGGGATGTCGACCAGCTGCTCGCCGTACGCAGCTGGGGGCGTGGGTACCAATACCTGGTGGACTGGGTTGGCTATGGGCCCGAGGACCGCAGCTGGGTTCCCCGGTCCTACCTGGCCGACCCCGCACTCCTGGAGGAGTTCTATCGGGCCCACCCCAACGCCATCGGACGGTCGCCCGGTGTCTCCCGTAGGAGGGGGGGTCCTGTTGTGGTGACACCGCCCCGAGCTGCCTCCCCGGCACGTTCAAGCCACTCCCCCAGCTCGGACGTGCCGGAAACATCCCAGCGCTCGGCTCGCGCTCTGAGGAGACGAGCGCTGCACTGCACCAGGTGTTTGCCATCATCCATCAGGCACACCTGTGGCAATCAGGCAGCCTTCTACAAGAAGCCTCCCAGAACGTCTCTCTGTGCTTCGACGTACTGAACCCTGCGGTAAAGTTCTGACAAGCCCTCCAGCGTTCCTTGCATTCTGTTTATTCCCCAGTGTCTTATCTTCGTGTCTCTGTTTCCTCCCAAGACTCTTCCTCCGCGATTTCCACGGCTCCCCGCGTCTCCCTCGTCCCCAGCGACCTTCACGTTTTCTCCCCGGACCTCTCCTGCGATCTCCCCCCTTGTCCCTCTATCTGGACCCCTCCCTTCGGACTCGACTTCCCGGATCTCGGACCTGGACTTTCTCGGACAACCCCTCTTGGATCACGGACTGGACGTTCTTGCCAGGTGCACGCACATTTTTTCAACACCTCCTGGTCATTTACATACCGCACCACACATAGGCTAAAAACACTCACGCATAGTTATACACGCAAACCACGGGACACCACACATAGTTTATTCACACATCCCACTAACAGAACGCCTTTTTCACCATACATTTCCCTCCCACAATAAAACGACCGGGCGGCATCTCGGTGGCCTTCTAAGGCTCGTAAAAATCAAATTAACAATCGAAAAAATAGCCAACATTAGTCCAACTCACCGAACAGCGGGCGACGTAGTTCTCTCCCGGACTCCGTCGAAAAGAGAGAATGGAGCTCCGCCTCTAAATATAAACTGGGAAATATGACACCACCTCCGGTAGATGGCACGCTCTCCGGAAAAGGCGGCCCCCCACGCCGTTGTCACGGGAAACGTGACGCGACATCCGGCAAACGCGCGCCCTCCCCATAGACGGAAAAAAACAGAAAGGGGGAGGAAAAAAAGAAAAAAAAAAGAAAAAAAGGGACAGTGTGTTTTTTCCAGAGACGGGTTAGGGTTAGAGTTATAGGACCGTGTGTCCGAGGAAAGTGACGTGTTGTTGACAAAATTGGAGTTTGGAGAGACTAGCTTGGTGACCTTCTTGGGCCAGATGGCGTAAGAGAGAGACCGAGTCACGGCTGCACTGCGTTGTGGTGGGGGCACAAAGCAGGAGGTCGTCGACGTACTGCCATAGGGTTGAGCCGCGCGTCAGCGTAAGTGTGCTAAGGCTGTCTCGAAGCGCCCCGTTGTAGATCGTGGGGCTTTCACAATAGCCCTGACACAGCCTTGTCCATGTGTAAGGCCGACCGTCAAATAGGAACGCAAACCAGAACAGGGACGCTGAAGAAAGCGTTGGCAAGGTCCACAACGGTAAACTGCCGTGCAGAAGGGGGAACCTGAGACATAAGGGTGTAGGGATTGGGGACGCAGGGCGTGCGAGCCCTGACAGGTGCATTTACTGCCTGAAGGTCTTGAACGAACCTCCATTCAGTGGGCTGTCCAGGTGGGCGTATCTTCTTCACGGGGAAGATGGGAATGGAAACCGGGGAGGTGGGGCAAGGGACAATTATGCCCTTGACACGCAAGGCATTGAATACAGGGCAGATGCCATTAACCGCTTCCGGTTTCAAAGGGTACTGAGGTTGGTGGGGACGGAAGTCGGATTTCGGGGTAATGATGACGGGCTCACAATTATGTATGAGACCTACATCCTATTTCCCGTCAGCCCAAAGATGGGAGGGGATGTTGTGAAGCTGCGGAGCAAGTGCAGTGTGTGTGTGTGTGTGTGTGTGTGTATGGGCCTCAGTCACTGACGGTGAGGGGGCGGAAAGAGCCAACATTCGTGGCGCCACCGTTGCGGTGACGCCACGAATGTGAGGGGGACCAGTCGCGTGAAGAGTCGGCGGGAAGCCAATCTGACGCCAGAGAAGCTTGTCGCACGAGTGGACCCGTATCTGTCCACTGGGAACCCCGTCGTTTTACCAAGGAGACGTGCGGGACCGAGTCATTAACCGAAAACAACGCAGTTTGGTCGTTGTCTAATGTACACGTGACATGAGCGGTGCAGTGTAGGTTGTCCGCTGTCATGTAGGTCGATGCGTCCCCTGTTGTGGTGTGTGAGCAAGGGAGCAGAGCCACTGTGTGTATTGGGAGGTGGTAGGAGCCCACATGTAGACCCGTAGAGGGAGGGCGGGGTTATGTGTATGCAAAAAAATATTCGCTGCTGGTAACGAAGTGATGTACAGCCCTGATGAGGTGGAAACAACAGAGATGCCCAGTTGGATCATGCCATCTCTATCCAGCAAATTAAATGGGCAGTTATCAGAAATTAAAACAGGCAATTTTGTTGATGAGCTGTCATCCAGGCAAACAAGCGCACAGGAACGGATAATGGCTCCGTGACACACGTACCACTCGCAACAGTGGAGAGGACCGTTTGGCCGCTCCGTGTTAACCGTGGCTGGCCGATAGGCGGTTCTCACCACCGTTCGTGTGGCTCCAGTGTCTAACAAGAAAGGCAGCTCAGCATTTGCAAGACGCAAGGTTATCATTGGAAGTTTTCGGAAAGCTAGCTCATGAGATACATACTGTCCAACTGGGGAAGCTAACAGCAAAGCAGAGTCTTCATTGCAAATCAATGTATTTGGTTGTGTCTGTGCATTCATACGACCTGATGTGGCAGCAGATGTGTCCAGGACCCCCCCCTCCTCCTCCCATGTCGCCTGTCAGTCCGAACCCCAGTATGAGCCTCCCCGTGGGGCCCACTGGTTGTGAGGTCCGTTGCTCCATCCTCGGCCTCTTCCGCGCCTTTGGTTGATGCCCTTGACGGAGTGGACAGTCTTCAGCCCAGTGACCGGGCTGGCCACATGTGAAGCAGCAGTCGTCACCCGGTTGGGGGCCGCTGGGCTGGGCGTGTTGTCACGGGTTCTGACATCGTGAACGGTCCCCGGGTCTGTCCTGTTGCACAGGTTAGTAGGGTGAAGGAAGCTGCTGCAGCGCCATGGAGGTGAGAGAGAGAGGTGCGATGTTTGTCCTGAGCCTGCCTTGCCCTCTGTTCTTCTTCCTTTTTCTGCATTTGATGGTGGGCATGATCAGCATGTCTCAGCAAGTCTTCCAGTCGTCTCTTTCCGTATCCTACGCAGTGTGTTTCTATGGCTTTCCTAACTCCGTCCTGCAGGCCGGCCAGGAAATGTTTGCAGAGGTGAGTTTCCCATTGGCCCCTCGCTGTGGACGGGGGAGAGAGAATTGGTGGCGGTTGGGGTGTTGGTGGTGGTGGTGGTGTCAGACGGGGTGTCGGTGGTGGTCCCAGGATCGGTCTCATGGCGCCGCGTTGTTGGACAGGTTGTTGGACGCACCCGGAGTCGTCAGAGGGGTGTCCCAGAGACATCGCTATGAGCTGCGGATATAAGGAAGACAAAAGGAGAGAGAGAGGCTGGCTGCCATGTGAGTATGGCGGAGGGGTGGATGTCAGAGATGGATTAGGAGAGGTGTGTGAGAACGGGTCTTTGGTTGATACGTGAGCTGTCGTATCTCTGTCTTTGTCCGAGTCGTCGCTGCGCGTCATAGTCCTCTGTAGCCTTTTTCTTTCCCTACTTTCACACTCTTTCTCCCACATTCCCAAAATTCTTTCTTGCTCTGCCATATACTCTAACCATGTTGTAGGAATCTTTTTCCTTTCTAAGACCTTCGCTTTTCCCATTTCCATGGACTGTCGGACTTTCATTAGTTTATTCTTGCTCAAAGTTCCTTCAACAGGAAACCCATGATCCTGCATCCAGTCTAAAATATATTTTACCGAGTCTTCACCATATTTCCTTATCACTCATTATCTGATAGATCGGACCCTCCATATCTATCGGGGGCGGTTTACTGCCCTTGTTTCCCTTTTATTTTCTTTTTTTCCCCTCAAAATTCACTTGATCCTACCAAATGACCACTTCTATTAGTTCGAGACCGAGGGTGAACAGCCGCTTAATTGTCAGTGCACGACCTCATCTGGTTTCAATAGTACGCGTTTTAAATGATCATTTTATCCTTTAAAGAATTCTGCTTACCCGTGCGATGAATCTCCCAGGGTTTTGCTGAGGGATCTCAGCGACACCGACCAAACGGACCACCCGCCTCTCCCTTTCTTCTTCTCAAACCTGGTGAGGTTATTGGGAGATCGGTGACTATGTTCTTGTCCCGAGATGATCAGTCAGCCGGTTGTCCGTCTGGCGGGGCGACGTGAGATCCCGCTTCTGACACCAAATTGTTGTGGATTTTCCTTTATCCTTTTAATGGGCTCTTGCCCCAGCAACCTCTGGGGAGAATAATCATCGGACAAATATTGAAGCAAACAGAGAATCTTTAATGCATCTGCAGATGGAGAGACATAAGGCCACACAGAGGTTCGTCTGTGAGGATATGCTCTGCCTCTGAGCTGGAGATAGTGGTTTTTTATACAACAGTCCGTCGCGTCATACACTATGTTTCCTGCGTCAACTAAGGTGTAATCTTACAAAGGAATGAAGGAAACATCTACGTTAATCACGTTCTGTGCCTCGTGAGTGTCTGTACGCCTGTTGCACTTGTCTTTTGCTGTACCTGGCCGTTCCTGGGATGCGGCAATGGGGAGGCAAGCATAGTAACAGTTGCTATGTGGCCCCATGGAAGGTACGCATGAGAACAATGGTTATGTGTGTCTGCAGTGAGTGAGAAGTTCCATACACACAGACAAGTGGAAAACTACAGAGTACATACGGAGTGCATATGGAGAACATTTTGTACTCCACATACATCACCAACATCCTGCTCAGCTCTCCCCTTCTCAGCCTCCTCCTGCTCAGCTGCACCACTCTCCTCTCAGAGCCTCACCGCAGCCACATCGTCATGACACGACTGGTACGAATGCCATTGCGAGGTACTTGGTGCGCCGAGAGCTTGTGAATTCCGGTCTCATCCAGTTCAACGAGCGCCCAGAAAATTATTGGGCATGGAAGTCCTCTTTCTTCAACGCCATTGAAGGACTGAACTTAACTGCCAGCAAGGAGCTCGACCTCTTGACAAAGTCGTTAGGAAAAGAGTTCTCAGAGCACGTTACAAGGATTCGCTATGTGCACGTCGCCGACCCTGTAGTGGGCCTACAACATGTCTGGGAACGCCTAGAAGAGTGCTCCCCTGAAGTGATCGAGAGAGCGCTCTTCGAGAGGATAGAGAACTTTCCAAAAATCGCTCAGAAAGACCCCGTAAATTGAGGGAACTGGGAGACCTGCTGATGGAGTTAGACTCTGCTACGTGTGAGGGCTACCTGCCGGGGATCTCGTACCTGGACACCGCCAGGCGTGTCAACCCGATCGTTGAGAAGCTGCCACACAGTCTACAAGAGAGGTGGATAACTAAGGGTTCCCAGTACAAAGAGCAGCACCATGCCCCCCCCCCCATTCACCTTCTTCGCAGACTTCCTCTGCAGCGAGGCACACAGAAGAAACGACCCCAGCTTTACTCTCCCTTCAGCTCCCTCGAAAACGTCCAACAAGTCCTCCACAGGGTTCTCAAAACATGAGCGATCAGAAAAGGAATCAAGACACGCCAAAAGGCATGTCTCCACCCACAAGACAGAGGTCTCAACAAACCGCTCAGCTTCTCAGTCACGCAGTTCGAGCAGCAAGCCTGGCGACAAAGGGAAACAATGTCCCATCCATCAGAAGCGCCATCCTCTAAAGAAATGTCGGCGTTTTCGAAGCAAGTCTCTTGAGGAGCGCAAATTCTTTCTGAATGAGAATGGTGCCTGCTACAGGTGTTGCTCCTCCACAACTCACTTGGCGAAGAACTGTAAGGCAACTTTGAAGTGCAGCGAATGTGAGAGCGATGACCACATAGCGGCGCTCCACCCTGGACCTCCTCCACGGGACAAAAAAGACAAGGACCCGACCTCAGAGCATGGCGGGGAGAGTGAAGAGGAGGCGCCTCCACCAGCAGTCACCTCTAAATGCACAGCACACCCAGACAGAGCTAGTATCGTCTACATCGTCCTGGACGACCAGAGCAACAGATCTATGGCGAGGTCTGATTTCTTCTACCTCATCCAAATCAGAGGTTCAGACTCACCGTACACCCTGCGTACATGTGCAGGAGTCACCGAGACATCTGGAAGAAGAGCCACAGGGTTCTTGGTGGAGTCGTTGGATGGAAAAAACAAGTGTGCTGCTTCCAACACTCATTGAGTGCAACCATATGCCTGACGATCGGTCAGAAATCCCGACCCCAGAAGCTGCACAGCACCACAGCCAACTGAAGTCCATCGCTCGCAGAATCCCTCGCCTGGACCCTGAAGCGCAGATCCTGATACTTCTGGGACGCCACATCCTTCAGGTCCACAAAGTCAGGGAGAAACGCAATGGTCCTCCCAGCGCCCCCTATGCCCAACGTCTAGACCTGGGTTGGGTGGTTATAGGGGACGTGTGCCTGGGTTCAGCCCACAAGCCAGCAGCTGTGACTTCCTATCGCACCAGCGTGCTCGAAAACGGAAGGCCATCTCTCCTCACTCCGTGCCCCAACCATCTCCAGGTCAAGGAAAGGTTCCTCCTTACAGCATCAAACATGACACCCCAGTCCCTGATGACGACAAAGTGGGGCTTTCCATCGAAGATCGTCTGTTCCTGGAGTTCATGGACAGAGAGATGGTGATGGACGACACCAACAGCTGGGTGGCGCCTCTCCCATTCCGATCCCCTCGTCGACGGCTCCCGAACAATCGAGACCAAGCTCTCAGCAGACTTATCTCTCCCCGCCGCACCCTGGAAAGAAAGCCTAAGATGAAAGCCGACTTCGTCACACCTTCATGCAAAACATCTTTGATCGCGACCAGGCTGAGTTGGCCCCACCACTACCGGAGGGAAGTGAGTGCTGGTACTTACTTATCTTCGGCGTCTACCACCCTCAAAAGCCAGACAAGATCAGGGTTGTCTTCGATTCCAGCGCTCAACATCACGGCATCTCCCTGAACGATGTGCGTGCTACTTACCGGCCCGGATCTGAACAACAGCTTGCTGGGAGTCTTGCTGCGTTCCCGAAGAGAAACAGTGGCTGTCATAGCGGACATCGAGCAGATGTTTCACAGCTTCGTCGTTCGAGAAGACAACAGAGATTTCTTGTGTTTCCTGTGGTTCAACAACAACGACCCCAACCGAGAGATTGCCGAGTATCGCATGAAAGTCCACGTATTCGGCAACTCACCATCCCCAGCTGTCGCCATCTATGGACTTCACCGAGCAGCAGAACACAGCTCCAGGGAACACAGAATGGATGCCAAGCACTTAGTGGAACGCGACTTCTACGTCGACGACGGCCTCGCTCTGGCTGGGATGCGTCCCGAGGGGCAGCCGTGAGTAGAGGGAGGAGTCGTTGGCAGCTTGACTGGAGGTGGCCCCTTGCTGTGTATTTAGCATAGCAGCACACTCAGCTGCTCCCTCAACCTGTAGTGCGATGGTAATTGCTCTGGACAGCAGCAGATCGTCTTTTTCCAGCAGGAGAGTCTCACGCACCTTTGCGTTGTTGGTGTGTTCGATTAGCTGGTCGCGAACCATCTCGTCCTGAAGCGCGCCAAACTTGCATGAGCTAGCTAGCCCTCGCAAATTAGCTACGTACTGCCGCACAGACTCACCAGGCCGTTGGTGTCGCTGATGGAATATAAATCGCCGAAGGAGGGCACTCTGTGGAGCAGCGAAATGGGTGCTCATAAGTCCCACAGCTTTGTCAAAGTTTGTGACGTTCCCCAGAGTCCCGAGCACACGATGACCCTCTGCTCCCAAGCAGTGTAGCAACAGAGCCGTCTTCCTAGCCTGGCTCATGTCGTCGAGCCCTGAGGCGCTGATGTAATTTTCAAAACTATGTAGCCAGCGAGTCCATGGTACCGGAGGCTCGCCAGGTAACGCCAGGAAGGGGGCAGGTGGTGGGAGAGAGATATCAGCCATCCTCCTCGCCAATATTGTATTGAGAAATCACGTCAGGACACAGCGCTGTCGCTCGACACAACCTCTACGTTGCATTCTTTATTTAGACTGACACAGCATCACAGGCAGACCCGATCAAACAACCCAGAGCCCGCAGGCATCACCAAGCGATCCCAGCACAATAGAACAGCACCAAATCAAATGCAGCACTGTCGATGTGTGCAGACATAACAAGGGGCTTACCAGCGTTTCCCATTGGAAGTAACAACCCCTTTCAGCCCGCGATTTAGCAAACACCGTTCACATGTGTCGCACCGGGCATTCATGCAGCATAAGCCTCGGTTTGTAGCTAAGAGCCGTTCACAATGTGCTGCACGAGGCCTACCTACACATGTAGCCTGAGCCTCGAATGTTGCTAGTGCTAGCTAACGTTAGCTAGTACAAGAAGTGAATCTCTTGTGCTGCTTAGCGATGGGTGCTTAATATTGACGAGCATAATCGTTCAATAAACATTAGGCTCACATGCATCGAAACTGACGATATTAAATGATTCCAAGTAGAAAATTCAACAAGCCAACTAGCTAGATAGCATTTGCCTTGGCGTGGGCCTGACAAGCTACCATAAGCTAACGTGAGCTAGTGAAAATTCGCACACATTAAAATGTATCTGGATGTAACGTTACATGTATATAGATATCTCCGATATCGTTATGCAAGCAGGTGAGCGGCTAACGTTAAACCGGAATTAAGCAAGCGAGACTGTGTGGCTAGCTAGAATTAGCAGGCCCCGTTTATAGCAGCTAGCAGCAGGTCTGTCTTCTAACGTCAGGCGTAGCCAATCGCTCGGTTGGTTGTCGGTGTGATAACGTGGCAATATTCGCTAACTTTTTAAAAAAAATAATACTCGCTAACTAACGTTAGCTAGCTTATGCTAGCTAGTCGTTTCCTAGCCAGGCTAGCTAGCTATGAACGTATAAACTGCCGTGCGATAACGTTATAATTAGCTTTAATCAGTCACTTAAAAATCACACCCGAGTGTGCCAAAATGTTACAAAAACATGTCGATATTCAATGTTTACTGGGGTTTTTCGCGCTTCGGCTCACTTCTCACTCACTTTTTACTGTGTGGATGCAAACAGTGAAACTTATGTAACCCCTTTTTCCCTGGCGGGTGAAGTAATACTTGGGGTAGTATTGGTCGAGGATCAATGACCACACCGGGTTATAGAACTCAGGTTTAATCGTGGCTCAGTAGGCAGACGTAATAACCATACGTGGTAGTGGTGTAACCATAATAACAGTCCGGGTAGTACATAACACCTAGTGTAGTTCCAGTGGATATACATGGCGTTATATCACTACAACCAGCTGCACTGATGTTTGCTCGGGAGCTACAGACGCCTGTGGATCTGGTCTTTGGCAAGCCGCCAAACCCACCAGTACGAGTGCCGCCGGGCCAGGACTATGTAGACGCACTACAGGACCGGATGGAGGCTCCTCATCAGCTGGCTCCAGAGAATATGGCTTCTGCAGGGGAAAGGCAGAAGAGAGCCTATGATGTACGTTGCCACCGCAAAGAGTACCAGCAGGGGGACAACGTATGGGTGTATAACCCACGGCGAACGAAGGGACGGTCCCCAAAGCTGAACAGCAACTGGGAGGGGCCCTGCCTCATCCTGAAGAGGATCTCAGAGGTCATCTATAGAGTGAAGCTCCACAGCCGCCCTCGGATAGTCATCCTTCACCAAGATCGCCTCGCACCTTACTTAGTACAGACCAGGCTACCGGGGTCCAGGGAGGGGGTAAGGACACTGCTGGATCAAAGCCAACCTCCCTGGATGTCAGCAAGGAGCTACCATTAGAGCACCTTGTTTTGGGCCAGGGAGGGGGCGGGGACACTGGGTTTACAGAGCTGCCCTCCCTGGCCAGGAATGGAAACAGCGGTGACGTTGACGTCGACGGTGGGGGCTCAGACCCAGCGGATGCAGAGCCGCCCCCGTCATCCATCAGCAGCCCGCGGCAAGGAGCAGCCCGGGATGGGAGAGGTGCGGAAGAAACCCTCATGGTGGATGGACCCATCTCCACATGGGATTTGGGTTAGGCCAACGGGACGTTGGTCTTTCAAGGAAGGAGGCAGTGTGGCGAATTCAACTAGAGTGTTCCTGCTCCAAGTTCATTTGCATGTTACCCACGATGCAACTGAAATGTCGATGTTCTGGTTATGTTGTGGGCTATTGAACAAGTTAAAAACGGGCATATCTGTTACAGATAGCGGGGATGTGGTGCAAGGTGATGGGGACGTTACGAGAGAAGTTGATTAGACAACATTGTGGTGACCCACATCTATATAACTAGAGACATTCACCTAAGAGAGAATGCACTTCCGCTTCCGGTCCAAAGAGTTCAGTGTCGTTGTCGAATATATGACATGTAAAGTTGGAGCTAGTAAACTACCTCGACTACGTCTACTCTCACGTCTCCTGTCTCGTTGTTTTCTAACTCCACATTGGTGACCCCGACGTGATCGAACAACTAATACGAGTATGTTTGACAACGACGACGCCGGTGCTAACAACATGGCTATTGCTAACGCTAGCATTTACACCGCTACTGTGAAGCTACCCGACTTTTGGCAGCATAATCCACGGCCGTGGTTTCAACATGTGGAAGCCCAGTTCCAGCTGAGAGGGATAACGCAGGATGCAACGCAGTACTTCCACGTAGTGGCGGCGTTAGACGCATCGACAACGGCGCGAGCAATGACACTGTTGGAAGCTCCGCCAGCTGCTGGCAAGTACGATGCTATAAAGACATTCCTCCTGAAACTATTTGAACTGTCGGAGCTGGAGAAGGCAGACCGTTTACTGTCCCCGAATGGCCTCGGCGACGGCAAACCGTCTGATTTAATGGAAAAAATGCTGTCTGTGCTGGGATCGGCTGATCCGGCCTTTCTTTTCACACACATTTTTCTGAGGCAGCTCCCCGCACCTGTACGCACAGCACTGGCCAGTTCTCCTCTCGCCACCTCCAAGGACTACCGTTCTCTGGCTGCTGAAGCAGACAGGGTTTTCCTGGCCAACCGGCAACAGTTTGTGCATGCCCTGCTACCCCACCAGACCGCCCCACCACCACCTGTGTACGACTATATGGACACCGCGGCTGCGGTGACAGCCCGCCGCCAACCTGACGACGGGCTCTGTTATTACCATGCCAGGTTTGGGGCAAAAGCAAAACGGTGTCGCAAACCATGCAGTTACAGGGTTCAGGGAAACGCCAAGGCCGGCGCTTGTTAACGGCTATGGGCGCCGGCCGTGACTGCAAGCTGTTGTTCATCAGAGACTCCTTGTCGGGCCGGCGGCTGCTGGTTGACTCTGGCGCTCAACGCAGCATACTACCAGCACAAGCTGTGGACACGATGACCGACAGTCACGGCCCCCAGATGGACGCCGCCAACGGCACGTCCATTCGGACGTACAGTATCAGACATGTGGACGTGTGTTTTGGCGGCCGACGTTTCGGCTGGGACTTTGTGATGGCTGCTGTATCCACCCCGCTCCTAGGTGCGGATTTCCTCTGTGCTTTCAACCTGCTGGTGGATGTTAAAAACTGTCGCGTGATTGATGCCGTCTCTTTTGCGTCATACCCCTGCACGCTTGGGGGCGCTGGAGCGCTGTGCCTCGCTAACACACTCTCCACCGGGGATCCATACCAACGCCTGCTCGCAAATTTCCCCGAGCTGACTACACCCACCTTCTCCTCGGCGGTGGCCAAGCACGGCGTGGAACATCATATCACCACAGTGGGGCCCCCAGTTTACGCCCGGGCCCGACGCCTCGACTCGGCCAAGCTCGCAATAGCCAGGGAGGAGTTTTCGACTATGGAGCGCCTCGGCATTGTCCGCCGTTCTGACAGCCCGTGGGCTTCCCCTCTTCACATGGTTACTAAGGCCAACGGGGGTTGGCGCCCGTGCGGGGACTACCGTCGCCTAAACAATGCCACGACCCCCGACCGGTACCCCATACCGCACATACAAGATTTCTCTACCCACCTGGCGGGCGCTGCCATCTATTCCAAAATCGCCTTAGTGCGGGGGTATCACCAAGTGCCGGTCCACCCACTGGATGTCCCAAAAACGGCTGTCATCACACCCTTTGGGCTCTTTGAGTTTTTACGTATGCCTTTCGGCCTTAAAGGGGCGGCGCAGACGTTTCAGCGCCTTATGGATTCTGTGCTCCGTGACATGCCATTTTTGTTTGTGTACTTAGACGACATCCTCGTGGCCAGCGCGTCGGCGGAGGAACACATGACGCACCTCAGACAGCTGTTTGACAGGCTCAGCGAACACGGCCTCATCATCAACCCAGCTAAGTGTCAGTTCGGGGAGTCGTCCATCACCTTCCTCGGGCACCACATCACTCCACAGGGGGCCGTTCCCCTCCCTGCCAGGGTTGAGGCTGTCACCATGTTCCCCCGCCCCCGCACTGTACAGTCGCTGCAGGAATTCCTGGGCATGGTGAACTTTTATAACCGTTTCCTGCCCCGTGCCGCCCACATCATGCGTCCCCTGTATGAGGCCCTGCGGGGTAAGAAGTCTAAGGACGAGCTGCACTGGTCTTCGGGGATGGACGAGGCTTTTGTGGCCGCCAAGACCGCGCTGGCCAACGCTGCGCTGCTAGCTCACCCGTCGCCTGCCGCCCCCATAGCCCTTACAACGGATGCCTCCGACTACGCCGTGGGGGCCGTGTGTGAGCAGTGGGTGGGGGGGGGCTGGCAGCCGTTGGCGTTCTTCAGTAAACAACTCCGTGAGAGCGAGCGCAAATACAGCACCTTTGATAGGGAACTACTGGGTCTCTTCCTCGCAACCAGACACTTTAGGTTCCTATTGGAGGGCCGACAGTTCACCGCTTTCGTGGACCACAAACCGCTGACGTTCTGTATGGCCAAAACCTCAGAACCGTGGTCTGGGCGTCAGCAGCGTCATCTCGCGGCGGTTTCCGAGTTTACCACGGACATACAACACGTGTCGGGCAAGGATAACTCTGTCGCCGACTGCCTTTCACGGGCGGTTGTTAACGCCGTTCACTTGGGACTCGACTACGCCGCTATGGCAGCGGACCAAGCCAAGGACACGACCGTTCAAGACTACCGGTCGACCCCTACGGCGCTACGGCTGGAGGACGTGACGTTCGACGCGGCCAACACCACCCTCCTCTGTGACATCTCCACCGGTCAACCGCGCCCCCTGGTGCCTACTTCCTGGCGGCGCCGAGTTTTCGACACCGTCCACGGCCTTTCCCACCCGGGAGTGAAGGCCTCGACCAAATTGGTGAGCGTCAAGTTTGTTTGGCCTGGGCTCCGTAAGGATGTTAGAGCCTGGGCCGGCTCTTGTGTGGCGTGCCAACGCGCCAAGGTGCACCGCCATACCAAGGCCCCTTTGGCGCCGTTTGTGGTTCCAGAGAGGCGGTTTGACCACGTCAATGTTGACCTGGTGGGTCCCCTGCCCCCCTCCCGTGGTTATACGTTCCTCCTCACTATTGTGGACAGGGCCACCAGGTGGCCAGAGGCTATTCCCTTGTCCTCCACGACGGCAGCAGAGGTAGCACGGGCGTTCATCGGCTGCTGGGTGGCCCGTTTCGGCACACCGGGTGACATCACGAGCGACCGGGGCTCCCAGTTTACCTCGGAGCTCTGGACGGCGGTCGCTGAGCACCTGGGGATGAAGATCCACCGCACTACGGCGTACAACCCGCAGAGCAACGGACTTTGTGAGCGGTTCCATCGGGACATGAAAGCCGCTCTGCGGGCAAGCCTCACTGGCTGCGACTGGATGGACCGGCTCCCATGGGTCATGCTCGGCCTGCGTTCGGCCCCGAAGGAAGACCTCCAGACCTCCTCCGCTGAGCTGGTGTATGGCCAGCCCCTGCGAGTTCCGGGGGAGTTTCTTCCGGATGCTACGACTCCCTGGTCGGCCGCCTCTCACCTCAGTGCGTCCCGGAGCGCTGCCGGTGCCTTCGCTCCCGTTCCGATGTCTCAACACTGCCTCCCCCGGTCCTACGTCCCCAAGGATCTGCAATCGGCGAGGTACGTCTTCATTAGGCACGACAGCCATCGGTCCCCGCTGCAGCCCCCATACGACGGGCCCTTCCGCGTCCTGGAGGCGGGGGATAAGAACTTTGTGGTGGACATGGGGGGCAGGCCGGAGCGGGTCGCTATAGACCGTCTCAAGCCTGCTCACTTGGACATTGGGGAGCCAATGCAATTGGCCCTACCCCCGCGGCGGGGACGCCCTCCTAGGTCGGCCCCGGCACCTGCCTCTGTTCCTGCTTCGGCCCCGCCTATGGCCCGGGTTTCGGCCCCATCTGTTTCCCCTCCTGTGAAGCGCAGCCGTGATGGCCGCAGGGTCCACCCCCCGGCTCGTCACTTGTTTTCCCCGTGACTTTGCACTATGTCATTGACTGTTCTGTTGTAGAGTCTATTTTTATGTTCATGAGTTGCGCTTTTGCTGTTTTGCATTGTTTTGTGTAGGTGAATTCTGGGGGGGCCTGTGTGGTGACCCACATCTAGAAACTAGAGACATTCACCTAAGAGAGAATGCACTTCCGCTTCCGGTCCAGAGAGTTCAGTGTCGTTGTCGAATATATGACATGTAAAGTTGGAGCTAGTAAACTACCTCGACTACGTCTACTCTCACGTCTCCTGTCTCGTTGTTTTCTAACTCCACAACATGCTATTTCCCACCATGAGGGTAAAGAGTAGGCAAATAGATAAGGTCGCTTCTGTGGCCAAGAAAAGGATCAAGCTGAGACCAAAACGAATTTGTGACTGTTATGACTAGCTTGGCTTGCGGTCATTAAAAGCTTGCTTGTTAACTCTGAAAGGTTTGCTGAGAAGTCCATTATTTGACCACGTCAAAATATCATGTTAATTTTATGTCAACCCATTTGGCCCCGTTACACTGGGAGGAGCCATTGCATATGAAGCCCCTGCCCCCCCCTAAAAAAACAAACAAAAACAAAACAAAAATAAAAAATGATGTCAGTCATTTATTTGCGACTGTTGTGCGGACTGTGTGTGTTGAGCAGCGACCCCCGGTACACCCTTGTTACAATCGTTTTTGCTGACCCGGAGGTTGTACTGTCAAGCAAGCGCCACAAACAACGCGCGCGGACAGCCTGGACACGGCAGCACTGGCACATCCTACAAGATTAATAAAGTGTGCGTATTAATCATATACGTTTTGATGCAAGCTGTGCCTTGCCCCTTTAAGGAGAGGGCTTAGTGGGTATTGTGTGTGTGTGTGTGGGGGGGTGATGTAGACGCAGCCGTGTGTGTGTGTGTGTGTGTGTGTGTGTGTGTGTCTGTGTATTTTCTGTTTGTAGCCGCAGCCGCGGAGACGCTAGTTTGCCGACAGATAGGAAGGTAGCCACCGTTACCAGTGATGATTTGTATGCATCACAGGGAGGGAGGGAGGGAGGCTGCCGTGTGTTAAATGGGACTGCAGTGCAGTGCAGTGGCCGGCCCGTTCTCCACCGCGGAGTTAGTCCGGACTCTTTATGAAGTTGTAACCAGCTACGAGCCAGGCTAAGCTAAATAGACTAGCGAGACACCCACCGGAGGCTTCCAACTACGGTTCGGAGCCGCGACGCTGGAGAGGTAACAGTACTAGACGTGCTGCTGCACTAGACGTTTTGTTGTTTTGTTGTGTTAAGTTACAAGTAAAGCTGAGCGTCGCTGTGTAAGTTAGCTTTTACCTAATCAACGTTAGCCAACTTGCTAAGTAGGCTGTTGCTCTGCGTGCGCGTTTTCATTTTTGGGGTAGCATGCGGCGATAGCTTTTGTTAAAAAGCATGCTAATTTGCCCTGGGAATCAGTGGAGGCTGATGGAAGTGCCCCATTTGTATCTTAACTGTCATCTTCTTCTCTCTATAGACGCTGTGGGACCTGAGCAGGACCCAAACAGACCTCACCTACGATGCAGTCCCAGGTAGACCAGTATAGTATGGTCTATAATAGCAGATCATGATCCAGCTCAAGGTTATTGTAGTTCACTAAAACTGAACTAAAAGCAGGTGTGAAAAGAGAAGAAAAAAAAACAAAAATAAAACGTTTCAGTTCACTGAAATAAAAATAAAACTTGACTTTAGAGGAGCAAGAACAGGAAGCGAGTGAAGGCAGAGCCGAAGATCAAATGGTGGAAGTTGAAGAAGGAAAACTGTTGTGTGGAGTTCAGGCAGGGGTTAAGACAGGCACTGGGTGGATAGTGGAGAGTTGCCGGACGGCTGGGCAACCACTGCAGAAATAGTGAGGGAGACAGCTAGGAAGGTACTTGGTGTGTCGGCAGGACAGAGGAAGGAAGACAAGGAGACTTGGTGGTGGAGTGAGGAAGTACAGCAAAGTATACAGAAGAAGAGGTTGGCAAAGAAGAAATGGGATAGTCAGAGAGATGAAGAAAGTAGACAGGAGTACAAGGAGACACAGCGTAAAGCTAAGAGAGGTGGCAAAGGCAAAAGGCGTATGGTGAGTTGTATGACAGGTTAGACACTAAGGAAGGAGAAAAGGACTTGTACCGATTGGCTAGACAGAGGGACCGAGCTGCAAAGGATGTGCAGCAGCTTAGGGCGATGAAGGATAGAGATGGAAATGTGCTGACGAGCGAAGAGAGTGTGCTGAGAAGGTGGAAGGAGTACATTGGGGGGCTGATGAATGAAGAAAATGAGAGAGAGAGAGCAGGTTGGATGATGTGGGGATAGTGAATCAGGAAGTGCAGTGGATTAGCAAGGAGGACGTGAGGGCAGCTATGAAGAGGATGAAGAGTGGCAAGGCAGTTGGTCCTGATGACATACCTGTGGAGGCATGGAGATGTTTAGGAGAGATGGCAGTGGGGTTTTTAACTAGATTGTTTAACTCAATCTTGGAAAGGGAGAGGATGCCTGAGGAGTGGAGAAGAAGCATACCGGTACCAATTTTCAAGAACCAGGGCGATGTGCAGAACTGTAGCAACTACAGAGGTATAAAGTTGATCAGCCACAGCATGAAGATTTGGGAAAGAGTAATCGAAGCTAGGTTAAGAGGAGGAGAGGTGACGATTAGCGAGCGGCAGTATGGTTTCATGCCACGAAAGAGCACCACAGATGCGATGTTTGCTTTGAGAGTGTTGATGGAGAAGTATAGAGAAGGCCAGAAGGAGTTACATTGTGTCTTTGTAGATTTAGAGAACGCATAAGCCAGGGTGCCGAGAGAGGAGATGTGGTATTGTATGAGGAAGCCGGGAGTTGCCGAGAAGTATGTAGGAGTGGTGCAGGATATGCACGTGGAAGTGTGACAGTGGCGAGGTGACAGATGGGTTCAAGGTGGAGGTGGGATTACATCAAGGATCGGCTCTGAGCCCCTTCTTGTTTGCAATGGTGATGGACAGGTTGACGGATGATATCAGGCAGGAGTCTCCATGGACGATGATGTTCGCGGATGACATTGTGATCTGTGGCGAGAGTAGGGTGCAGGTGGAGGAGAGCCTGGAGATGTGGAGGTATGCACTGGAGAGAAGAGGAATGAAAGTCAGTAGGAGCAAGACGGAATACCTGTGTGTGAAAGAGAGGGAAGACAGTGGAATGGTCAGGAGTGGAGGTGACGAAGGCATATGACTTTAAATACTTGGGGTCAACAGTCCAAAGTAACGGGGAGTGCAGGAGAGAGGTGAAGAAGAGAGTGCAGGTAGGGTGGAGAAGAGTGTCAGGAGTGATTTGCGACAGAAGGGTGCCAGCAAGAGTTAAAGGGAAGGTTTACAAGATGTTTGTGAGACCAGCTACGTTGTATGGTTTGGAGACAGTGGCACTGACGAAAAGACAGCAGGAGGCGGAGCTGGAGGTGGCAGAGTTGAAGACGCTAAGGTTTTCACTGAGAGTGACGAAGAAGCACAGGATTAGGCACGATTATATTAAGTCGGACGGTTTGGAGACAAAGCAAGAGAGGCAAGATTGAGATGGCTTGGACATGTGTGGAGGAGAGATGCTGATTATGGAGCTGCCAGGGAAGAGAAGAAGAGGAAGGCCAAAGAGGAGGTTTATGGATGTGGTGAGGGAAGACATGCAGGTGGCTGGTGTGACAGAGGAAGACGCAGAAGACAGGAAGAAATGGAAACGGATGATCCGCTGTGGCGACCCCTAACGGGAGCAGCTGAAAGTAGTAGATCTATGTCATATGTACATTATTTACAATTAGTTCATAAGTCTTTCATAATTCATGTGTGATTTCGTCATTCCTAGGTTATGTGCAGCTATTTACATGCAGTTATGTAGCCTGCAATTATTATTTACATGCAGTCATGTGCAGTTATTTACATATGTTATGTAGTTATGTCATAGACATGTGATAACATTTTATAATTTATGCAATGTTTATTGAAACATTCTTTCTCTGTATTGCCCCCCTATACAGTTTTACAAAAAGGTTTGAATTCTCAAAGTTCTTCAGTAAAGTTCCTCAACTTGGACTGGGACTCTGTATTTCTTTGGGATTCTTCATGTTGGCTATCTGTCGGCCTGTCTATACATGGACACAAATACGTAGGACAGAATAGGCGGTCTTCTCGTTCCCCCCCGCCATTTAAAGAAAAAAAAATGTGTGTCTTTTTCTATCTTATTCCTCAAGGGTTAAAACCTAAACTAGGGCTTCTTGTTACCTTTCCAGGGTTCAAGCCACAACTAGGGTTACCTGGCAGAATTCGGGTTTGAGGTTAAGATTGGGGTTAAGCCAGGGGAAAGGGTACCCCCATCCGGCCACTCGTCAGGCGCTGGCATAATAGGTGTACGTTATGTACAGTAGATTGGATGATTGTATGACCGCCTGGCCAGCAGGTGGAGCCATGGAGGCACCAATCTCAGTAATATGAGGCGCATAGATGACGTCGTCATGCAGCGCAGGCGATTCTGAACGGTGCAAATAAACGAAGCACATGGTTGCATGGAGTTGAGCTCCCGAAAAATACAAGAGTTAATTAAATGCGATAAAGTGGAAACGGTTAATTTAAATGCGATAAAGTGGAAACGTTGTAGAACCAGCATCATCACAGCTCAGTACTGCACGTGTAAAGCACGTGTACAGCCAGTGTATGGTCCCACAGCTGTGGTCAGCATCACGTCATTCAGCACGCTGTTGTTCAGCAAGCTGTGTGTACAGCTAGCCGTGTATCAGTCAACCAAACGACCAGCTTATGTTAGCTCATGTACAGTTTGGAAACAGCTAATGTTAGCTTGTGTACAGGAGGAAATACATTGTCAACGAACATTTGTGTCATCTCGTCATTTATGGGTGGCGTTCACAACGCCGCTAAATCTCAACAATTGCGACAGATAGTAAATCTGTGTCAGTCAAAACGTTTGTAGTTCAAACGTTTACAATAGGTTAGAAATTAAAATCCGCATTCCCAAATAAATTGGAATTAACCTTGTACACTGTCCATCAACAAGATGTTTAGATGGCGGCCACCTTCTTCAGGCGAGGGCTTAGACTTTTCACGACCGGGCGGCATCTCGGTGGCCTTCTAAGGCTCGTAAAAATCAAATTAACAATCGAAAAAATAGCCAACATTAATCCAACTCACCGAACAGCGGGCGACGTAGCTCTGTGCCGGACTCCGTCGAAAAGAGAGAATGAGGCTCCGCCTCTAAATATATACTGGGAAATATGACACCACTTCCGGTAGATGTCACGCTCTCCGGAAAAGGCGGCCCCCCACGCCGTTGTCACGGGAAACGTGACGCGACATCCGGCAAACGCGCGCCCTCCCCATAGACGGAAAAAAACAGAAAGGGGGAGAAAAAAAGAAAAAAAAAGACAAAAGGGGACAGTGTGTTTTTTCCAGAGACGGGTTCGGATTAGAGTTATAGGACCGTGTGTCCGAGGAAAGTGACATGTTGTTGACAAAATTGGAGTTTGGAGAGAGTAGCTTGGTGACCTTCTTGGGCCAGATGGCGTACGAGAGAGACCGAGTCACGGCTGCACTGCGTTGTGGTGGGGGCACAAAGCAGGAGGTCGTCGACGTACTGCCAAAGGGTTGAGCCACGTGTCAGCGTAAGTGTGCTAAGGCCGTCTCGAAGCGCCCCGTTGTAGATCGTGGGGCTTTCACAATAGCCCTGACACAGCCTTGTCCATGTGTAAGGCCGACCGTCAAATAGGAACTCAAACCAGAACTGGCCGTCAGGATGAACAGGGACGCTGAAGAAAGCGTTGTCAAGGTCCACAACGGTAAACCGCCGTGCAGAAGGGGGAACCTGAGACATAAGGGTGTAGGGATTGGGGACGCAGGGCGTGCGGGCCCTGACAGCTGCATTTACTGCCTGAAGGTCTTGAACGAACCTCCATTCAGTGGGCGTATCTTCTTCACGGGGAAGATGGGAGTGGAAACCGGGGAGGTGGGGCAAGGGACAATTATGCCCTTGACACGCAAGGCATTGAATACAGGGCAGATGCCATTAACCGCTTCCGGTTTCAAAGGGTACTGAGGTTGGTGGGGACGGAAGTCGGATTTCGGGGTAATGATGACGGGCTCACAATTACGTATGAGACCTACATCCTATTTCCTGTCAGCCCAAAGATGGGAGGGGATGTTGTGAAGCTGCGGAGCAAGTGCAGGGTGTGTGTGTGTGTGTGTGTGTGTGTGTGTGTGTGTGTGTATGGGCCTCAGTCACTGACGGTGAGGGGGCGGACAGAGCCAACATTCGTGGCGTCACCGCAACGGTGGCGCTGATGTCTACCCGGTATAATTTTAGTGAGGGGGATCGGTCGCGTGAAGAGTCGGCGGGAAGCCAATCTGACGCCAGAGAAGCTTGTCGCGCGAGTGGACCCGTATCTGTCCACTGGGAACCCCGTGGTTTTACCAAGGAGACGTGCGGGACCGAGTCATCAACCGAATACAACGCAGTTTGGTCGTTGTCTAGTGTACACGTGACATGAGCGGTGCAGTGTAGGTTGTCCGCTGTCATGTAGGTCGATGCGTCCCCTGTTGTGGTGTGTGAGCAAGGGAGCAGAGCCACTGTGTGTATTGGGAGGCGGTAGGAGCCCACATGTAGACCCATAGAGGGAGGGCGGGGTTATGTGTATGCAAAAAAATATTCGCTGCTGGTAACGAAGTGATGTACAGCCCTGATAAGGTGGAAACAACAGAGATGCCCAGTTGGATCATGCCATCTCTATCCAGCAAATTAAATGGGCAGTTATCAGAAATTAAAACAGGCAACTTTGTTGATGAGCTGTCATCCAGGCAAACAAGCGCACAGGAATGGATAATGGCTCCGTGACACACGTACCACTCGCAACAGTGGAGAGGACCGTTTGGCCGCTCCGTGTTAACCGTGGCTGGCCGATAGGTGGTTCTCACCACCGTTCGTGTGGCTCCAGTGTCTAACAAGAAAGGCAGCTCAGCATTTGCAAGATGCAAGGTTAGCATTGGCAGTTTTTGGAAAGCTAGCTCATGAGATACATACTGTCCAACTGGGGAAGCTAACAGCAAAGCAGAGTCTTCATTGCAAATCAGTGTATTTGGTTGTGTCTGTGCATTCATACGACCTGATGTGGCAGCAGATGTGTCCAGGACCCCCTCCTCCTCCTCCCGTGTCGCCTGTCAGTCCGAACCCCGGTATGAGCCTCCCCGTGGGGCCCACTGGTTGTGAGGTCCGTTGCTCCACCCTCGGCCTCTTCCGCGCCTTTGGTTGATGCCCTTGACGGAGTGGACAGTCTTCAGCCCAGTGACCGGGCTGGCCACATGTGAAGCAGCAGTCGTCACCCGGTTGGGGGCCGCTGGGCTGGGCGTGTTGTCACGGGTTCTGACATCGTGAACGGTCCCCGGGTCTGTCCTGTTGCACAGGTTAGTAGGGTGAAGGAAGCCGCTGCGGCACCATGGAGGAGAGAGAGAGAGGTGCGATGTATGTCCTGAGCCTGCCTTGCCTTCTGTTCTTCTTCCTTTTTCGGCATTTGATCGTGGGCATGATCAGCATGTCTCAGCAAGTCTTCCAGTCGTCTCTTTCCGTATCCTACGCAGTGTGTTTCTATGGCTTTCCTAACTCCGTCCTGCAGGCCGGCCAGGAAATGTTTGCAGAGGTGAGTGTTGTGGTTACACCGCCCCGAGCTGCCTCCCCGGCACGTTCAAGCCACGCCCCCAGCTCGGACGTGCCGGAAACATCCAAGCGCTCGGCTCGCGCTCTGAGGAGACGAGCGCTGCACTGCACCAGGTGTTTGCCATCATCCATCAGGCACACCTGTGGCAATCAGGCAGCCTTCTACAAGAAGCCTCCCAGAACGTCTCTCTGTGCTTCGACGTACTGAACCCTGCGATAAAGTTCTGACAAGCCCTCCAGCGTTCCTTGCATTCTGTTTATTCCCCAGTGTCTTATCTTCGTGTCTCTGTTTCCTCCCAAGACTCTCCCTCCGCGATTTCCACGGCTCCCCGCGTCTCCCTCGTCCCCAGCGACCTTCACGTTTTCTCCCCGGACCTCTCCTGCGATCTCCCCCCTTGTCCCTCTATCTGGACCCCTCCCTTCGGACTCGACTTCCCGGATCTCGGACCTGGACTTTCTCGGACAACCCCTCTTGGATCACGGACTGGACTTTCTTGCCAGGTGCACGCACATTTTTTCAACACCTCCTGGTCATTTACATACCGCACCAAACATAGGCTAAAAACACTCACGCATAGTTATACACGCAAACCACGGGACACCACACATAGTTTATTCACACATCCCACTAACAGAACGCCTTTTTCACCATACATTTCCCTCCCACAATAAAACGACCGGGCGGCATCTCGGTGGCCTTCTAAGGCTCGTAAAAATCAAATTAACAATCGAAAAAATAGCCAACATTAGTCCAACTCACCGAACAGCGGGCGACGTAGTTCTCTGCCGGACTCCGTCGAAAAGAGAGAATGGAGCTCCGCCTCTAAATATAAACTGGGAAATATGACACCACCTCCGGTAGATGGCACGCTCTCCGGAAAAGGCGGCCCCCCACGCCGTTGTCACGGGAAACGTGACGCGACATCCGGCAAACGCGCGTCCTCCCCATAGACGGAAAAAAACAGAAAGGGGGAGAAAAAAAGAAAAAAAAAGAAAAAAAGGGACAGTGTGTTTTTTCCAGAGACGGGTTAGGGTTAGAGTTATAGGACCGTGTGTCCGAGGAAAGTGACGTGTTGTTGACAAAATTGGAGTTTGGAGAGACTAGCTTGGTGACCTTCTTGGGCCAGATGGCGTAAGAGAGAGACCGAGTCACAGCTGCACTGCGTTGTGGTGGGGGCACAAAGCAGGAGGTCGTCGACGTACTGCCATAGGGTTGAGCCGCGCGTCAGCGTAAGTGTGCTAAGGCTGTCTCGAAGCGCCCCGTTGTAGATCGTGGGGCTTTCACAATAGCCCTGACACAGCCTTGTCCATGTGTAAGGCCGACCGTCAAATAGGAACGCAAACCAGAACAGGGACGCTGAAGAAAGCGTTGGCATGGTCCACAACGGTAAACCGCCGTGCAGAAGGGGGAACCTGAGACATAAGGGTGTAGGGATTGGGGACGCAGGGCGTGCGGGCCCTGACAGCTGCATTTACTGCCTGAAGGTCTTGAACGAATCTCCATTCAGTGGGCTGTCCGGGTGGGCGTATCTTCTTCACGGGGAAGATGGGAGTGGAAACCGGGGAGGTGGGCCAAGGGACAATTATGCCCTTGACACGCAAGGCATTGAATACAGGGCAGATGCCATTAACCGCTTCCGGTTTCAAAGGGTACTGAGGTTGGTGGGGACGGAAGTCGGATTTCGGGGTAATGATGACGGGCTCACAATTACGTATGAGACCTACATCCTATTTCCCGTCAGCCCAAAGATGGGAGGGGATGTTGTGAAGCTGCGGAGCAAGTGCAGTGTGTGTGTGTGTGCCAGTGTATGGGCCTCAGTCACTGACGGTGAGGGGGCGGACAGAGCCAACATTCGTGACGTCACCGCAACGGTGGCGCTGACGTCTACCCGGTATAATTTTAGTGAGGGGGACCAGTCGCGTGAAGAGTCGGCGGGAAGCCAATCTGACGCCAGAGAAGCTTGTCGCGCGAGTGGACCCGTATCTGTCCACTGGGAACCCCGTGGTTTTACCAAGGAGACGTGCGGGACCGAGTCATCAACCGAAAACAACGCAGTTTGGTCGTTGTCTAATGTACACGTGACATGAGCGGTGCAGTGTAGGTTGTCCGCTGTCATGTAGGTCGATGCGTCCCCTGTTGTGGTGTGTGAGCAAGGGAGCAGAGCCACTGTGTGTATTGGGAGGCGGTAGGAGCCCACATGTAGACCCGTAGAGGGAGGGCGGGGTTATGTGTATGCAAAAAAATATTCGCTGCTGGTAACGAAGTGATGTACAGCCCTGATGAGGTGGAAACAACAGAGATGCCCAGTTGGATCATGCCATCTCCATCCAGCAAATTAAATGGGCAGTTATCAGAAATTAAAACAGGCAATTTTGTTGATGAGCTGTCATCCAGGCAAACAAGCGCACAGGAACGGATAATGGCTCCGTGACACACGTACCACTCGCAACAGTGGAGAGGACCGTTTGGCCGCTCCGTGTCAACCGTGGCCGGCCGATAGGCGGTTCTCACCACCGTTCGTGTGGCTCCCGTGTCTAACAAGAAAGGCAGCTCAGCATTTGCAAGACGCAAGGTTATCATTGGCAGTTTTCGGAAAGCTAGCTCATGAGATACATACTGTCCAACTGGGGAAGCTAACAGCAAAGCAGAGTCTTCATTGCAAATCAGTGTATTTGGTTGTGTCTGTGCATTCATACGACCTGATGTGGCAGCAGATGTGTCCAGGACCCCCACCTCCTCCTCCCGTGTCGCCTGTCATTCCGAACCCCGGTATGAGCCTCCCCGTGGGGCCCACTGGTTGTGAGGTCCGTTGCTCCATCCTCGGCCTCTTCCGCGCCTTTGGTTGATGCCCTTGACGGAGTGGACAGTCTTCAGCCCAGTGACCGGGCTGGCCACATGTGAAGCAGCAGTCGTCACCCGGTTGGGGGCCGCTGGGCTGGGCGTGTTGTCACGGGTTCTGACATCGTGAACGGTCCCCGGGTCTGTCCTGTTGCACAGGTTAGTAGGGTGAAGGAAGCCGCTGCGCTACCATGGAGGAGAAAGAGAGAGGTGCGATGTTTGTCCTGAGCCTGCCTTGCCTTCTGTTCTTCTTCCTTTTTCGGCATTTGATGGTGGGCATGATCAGCATGTCTCAGCAAGTCTTCCAGTCGTCTCTTTCCATATCCTACGCAGTGTGTTTCTATGGCTTTCCTAACTCCGTCCTGCAGGCCGGCCAGGAAATGTTTGCAGAGGTGAGTTTCCCATTGGCCCCTCGCCGTGGACGGGGGAGAGAGAATTGGTGGCGGTTGGGGTGTTGGTGGTGGTGTCAGACGGGGTGTCGGTGGTGGTCCCAGGATCGGTCTCATGGCGCCGCGTTGTTGGACAGGTTGTTGGACGCACCCGGAGTCGTCAGAGGGGTGTCCCAGAGACATCGCTATGAGCTGCGGATATAAGGAAGACAAAAGGAGAGAGAGAGGCTGGCTGCCATGTGAGTATGGCGGAGGGGTGGATGTCAGAGATGGAATAGGAGAGGTGTGTGAGAACGGGTCTTTGGTTGATACGTGAGCTGTCGTATCTCTGTCTTTACCGAGTCGTCGCTGCGCGTCACAGTCCTCTGTAGCCTTTTTCTTTCCCTACTTTCACACTCTTTCTCCCACATTCCCAAAATTCTTTCTTGCTCTGCCATATACTCTAACCATGTTGTAGGAATCTTTTTCCTTTCTAAGACCTTCGCTTTTCCCTTTTCCATGGACTGTCGGACTTTCATTAGTTTATTCTTGCTCAAAGTTCCTTCAACAGGAAACCCATGATCCTGCATCCAGTCTAAAACATATTTTACCGAGTCTTCACCATATTTCCTTATCACTCATTATCTGATAGATCGGACCCTCCATATTTATCGGGGGCAGCTTGTTTCCCTTTTATTTTCTTTTTTTCCCCTCAAAATTCACTTGATCCTTCCAAATGACCACTTCTATTAGTGCGAGACCGAGGGTGAACAGCCGCTTAATTGTCAGTGCACGACCTCATCTGGTTTCAATAGTACGCGTTTTAAATGATCATTTTATCCTTTAAAGAATTCTGCTTACCCGTGCGATGAATCTCCCAGGGTTTTGCTGAGGGATCTCAGCGACACCGAACAAACGGACCACCCGCCTCTCCCTTTCTTCTTCTCAAACCTGGTGAGGTTATTGGGAGATCGGTGACTATGTTCTTGTCCCGAGATGATCGGTCAGCCGGTTGTCCGTCTGGCGGGGCGACGTGAGATCCCGCTTCTGACACCAAATTGTTGTGGAATTTCCTTTATCCTTTTAATGGGCTCTTGCCCCAGCAACCTCTGGGGAGAATAATCATCGGACAAATATTAAAGAAAACAGAGAATCTTTAATGCATCTGCAGATGGAGAGACATAAGGCCACACAGAGGTTTGTCTGTGAGGATATGCTCTGCCTCTGAGCTGGAGATAGTGGTTTTTTATAGAACAGTCCGTCGCGTCATACACTATGTTTCCTGCGTCAACTAAGGTGTAATCTTACAAAGGAATGAAGGAAACATCTACGTTAATCACGTTCTGTGCCTCGTGAGTGTCTGTACGCCTGTTGCACTTGTCTTTTGCTGTACCTGGCCGTTCCTGGGATGCGGCAACGGGGAGGCAAGCATAGTAACAGTTGCTATGTGGCCCCATGGAAGGTACGCATGAGAACAATGGTTATGTGTGTCTGCAGTGAGTGAGAAGTTTCATACACACAGACAAGTGGAAAACTACAGAGTACATACGGAGTGCATATGGAGAACATTTTGTACTCCACATACATCACCAACATCCTGCTCAGCTCTCCCCTTCTCAGCCTCCTCCTGCTCAGCTGCACCACTCTCCTCTCAGAGCCTCACCGCAGCCACATCGTGATGACACGACTGGTACGAATGACATTGCGAGGTACTTGGTGTGCCGAGAGCTTGTGAATTCCGGTCTCATCCAGTTCAACGAGCGCCCAGAAAATTATTGGGCATGGAAGTCATCTTTCTTCAACGCCATTGAAGGACTGAACTTAACTGCCAGCGAGGAGCTCGACCTCTTGACAAAGTCGTTAGGAAAAGAGTTCTCAGAGCACGTTACAAGGATTCGCTATGTGCACGTCGCCGACCCTGTAGTGGGCCTACAACATGTCTGGGAATGCCTAGAAGAGTGCTCCCCTGAAGTGATCGAGAGAGCGCTCTTCGAGAGGATAGAGAACTTTCCAAAAATCTCTCAGAAAGACCCCGTAAAGTTGAGGGAACTGGGAGACCTGCTGATGGAGTTAGACTCTGCTAAGTGTGAGGGCTACCTGCCGGGGCTCTCGTACCTGGACACCGCCAGGGGTGTCAACCCGATCGTTGAGAAGCTGCCACACAGTCTACAAGAGAGGTGGATAACTAAGGGTTCCCAGTACAAAGAGCAGCACCATGCCCCCCCCCCATTCACCTTCTTCGCAGGCTTCCTCTGCAGCGAGGCACACAGAAGAAACGACCCCAGCTTTACTCTCCCTTCAGCTCCCTCGAAAACGTCCAACAAGTCCTCCACAGGGTTCTCAAAACATGAGCGATCAGAAAAGGTATCAAGACACGCCAAAAGGCATGTCTCCACCCACAAGACAGAGGTCTCAACAAACCGCTCAGCTTCTCAGTCACGCAGTTCGAGCAGCATGCCTGGCGACAAAGGGAAACAATGTCCCATCCATCAGAAGCGCCATCCTCTAAAGAAATGTCGGGGTTTTCGAAGCAAGTCTCTTGAGGAGCGCAAAGCCTCTCTGAAAGAGAATGGTGCCTGCTACAGGTGTTGCTCCTCCACAACTCACTTGGCGAAGAACTGTAAGGCAACTTTGAAGTGCAGCGAACGTGAGAGCGATGACCACATAGCGGCGCTCCACCCTGGACCTCCTCCACGGGACAAAAAAGACAAGGACCCCACCTCAGAGCATGGCGGGGAGAGTGAAGAGGAGGCGCCTCCACCAGCAGTCACCTCTAAATGCACAGCACACCCAGACAGAGCTAGTAACGTCTACATCGTCCTGGACGACCAGAGCAACAGATCTCTGGCGAGGTCTGATTTCTTCTACCTCATCCAAATCAGAGGTTCAGACTCACCGTACACCCTGCGTTGCGTACATGTGCAGGAGTCACCGAGACATCTGGAAGAAGAGCCACAGGGTTCTTGGCGGAGTCGTTGGATGGAAAAAACAAGTGTGCTGCTTCCAACACTCATTGAGTGCAACCATATGCCTGACGATCGGTCAGAAATCCCGACCCCAGAAGCTGCACAGCACCACAGCCACCTGAAGTCCATCGCCGTGAACTTGACTTCTCCTCAAGGCTCCAAGCAGTGAAAAGAAAAATGGCATAAAATCAAGAGATTTTGAGAACCAAAGTTTGGCTGCGTCAGTAGTCACGTGACATACTGGATGGAAAAATAGTCTTTGGTTTTAAGTCAGTCAAATCCATTGAACCAATGAGGCCCTGATTTCCATTGAATTAAAGTGATTTTAATACACATATAGACCCAAAATATCATAAATACAATTATATCGGGTCCAATCAAATAAAAAACACGCTTTAATTGAATGGCAGCATATGATCACTTTTTACTGTGTGGATGCAAACAGTGAAACTTATGTAACCCCTTTTTCACTGGCGGGTGAAGTAATACTTGGGGTAGTATTGGTCGAGGATCAATGACCACACCGGGTTATAGAACTCAGGTTTAATCGTGGCTCAGTAGGCAGACGTAATAACCATACGTGGTAGTGGTGTAACCATAATAACAGTCCGGGTAGTACATAACACCTAGTGTAGTTCCAGTGGATATACATGGCGTTATATCACTACAACCAGCTGCACTGATGTTTGCTCGGGAGCTACAGACGCCTGTGGATCTGGTCTTTGGCAAGCCGCCAAACCCACCAGTACGAGTGCCGCCGGGCCAGGACTATGTAGACGCACTACAGGACCGGATGGAGGCTCCTCATCAGCAGGCTCCAGAGAATATGGCTTCTGCAGGGGAAAGGCAGAAGAGAGCCTATGATGTACGTTGCCACCGCAAAGAGTACCAGCAGGGGGACAACGTATGGGTGTATAACCCACGGCGAACGAAGGGACGGTCCCCAAAGCTGAACAGCAACTGGGAGGGGCCCTGCCTCATCCTGAAGAGGATCTCAGAGGTCATCTATAGAGTGAAGCTCCACAGCCGCCCTCGGATAGTCATCCTTCACCAAGATCGCCTCGCACCTTACTTAGTACAGACCAGGCTACCGGGGTCCAGGGAGGGGGTAAGGACACTGCTGGATCAAAGCCAACCTCACTGGATGTCAGCAAGGAGCTACCATTAGAGCACCTTGTTTTGGGCCAGGGAGGGGGCGGGGACACTGGGTTTACAGAGCTGCCCTCCCTGGCCAGGAATGGAAACAGCGGTGACGTCGAAGTCGACGGTGGGGGCTCAGACCCAGCGGATGCAGAGCCGCCCCCGTCATCCATCAGCAGCCCGCGGCAAGGAGCAGCCCGGGATGGGAGAGGTGCTCGGCGGAAGAAACCCTCATGGTGGATGGACCCATCCACATGGGATTTGGGTTAGGCCAACGGGACGTTGGTCTTTCAAGGAAGGAGGCAGTGTGGCGAATTCAACTAGAGTGTTCCTGCTCCAAGTTCATTTGCATGTTACCCACGATGCAACTGAAATGTCGATGTTTTGGTTATGTTGTGGGCTATTGAACACGTTAAAAACGGGCATATCTGTTACAGATAGCGGGGATGCGGTGCAAGGTGATGGGGACGTTACGAGAGAAGTTGATTAGACAACATGCTATTTCCCACCATGAGGGTAAAGAGTAGGCAAATAGATAAGGTCGCTTCTGTGGCCAAGAAAAGGATCAAGCTGAGACCAAAACGAATTTGTGACTGTTATGACTAGCTTGGCTTGCGGTCATTAAAAGCTTGATTGTTAACTCTGAAAGGTTTGCTGAGAAGTCCATTATTTGACCACGTCAAAATATCATCATGTTAATTTTATGTCAACCCATTTGGCCCCGTTACACTGGGAGGAGCCATTACATATGAAGCCCCTGCCCCCCCCCCAAAAAAAACAAACAAAAACAAAACAAAAATAAAAAATGATGTCAGTCATTTATTTGCGACTGTTGTGCGGACTGTGTGTGTTGAGCAGCGACCCCCGGTACACCCTTGTTACAGTCGTTTTTGCTGACCCGGAAGTTGTACTGTCAAGCAAGCGCCACAAACAACGCGCGCGGACAGCCTGGACACGGCAGCACTGGCACATCCTACAAGATTAATAAAGTGTGAGTATTAATCATATACGTTTTGATGCAAGCTGTGCCTTGCCCCTTTAAGGAGAGGGCTTAGTGGGTATTGTGTGTGTGTGTGGGGGGGGGGGTGATGTAGACGCAGCCGTGTGTGTGTGTGTGTGTCTGTGTATTTTCTGTTTGTAGCCGCAGCCGCGGAGACGCTAGTTTGCCGACAGATAGGAAGGTAGCCACCGTTACCAGTGATGATTTGTATGCATCACAGGGAGAGAGGGAGGGAGGGAGGGAGGGAGGCTGCCGTGTGTTAAATGGGACTGCAGTGCAGTGCAGTGGCCGGCCCGTTCTCCACTGCAGAGTTGGTCCGGACTCTTTATGAAGTTGTTACCAGCTACGAGCCAGGCTAAGCTAAATAGACTAGCGAGACACCCACCAGAGGCTTCCAACTACGGTTCGGAGCCGCGACGCTGGAGAGGTAACAGTACTAGACGTGCTGCTGCACTAGACGTTTTGTTGTTTTGTTGTGTTAAGTTACAAGTAAAGCTGAGCGTCGCTGTGTAAGTTAGCTTTTACCTAATCAACGTTAGCCAACTTGCTAAGTAGGCTGTTGCTCTGCGTGCGCGTTTTCATTTTTGGGGTAGCATGCGGCGATAGCTTTTGTTAAAAAGCATGCTAATTTGCCCTGGGAATCAGTGGAGGCTGATGGAAGTGACCCATTTGTATCTTAACTGTCATCTTCTCCTCTCTATAGACACTGTGGGACTTGAGCAGGACCCAAACAGACCTCACCTACGATGCAGTCCCAGGTAGACCAGTATAGTATGGTCTATAATAGCAGATCATGATCCAGCTCAAGGTTATTGTAGTTCACTAAAACTGAACTAAAACCAGGTGTGAAAAGAGAAGAAAAAAAAAACATTTCAGTTCACTGAAATAAAAATAAAACTTGACTTTAGAGGAGCAAGAAGAGGAAGCGAGTGAAGGCAGAGCCGAAGATCAAATGGTGGAAGTTGAAGAAGGAAAACTGTTGTGTGGAGTTCAGGCAGGGGTTAAGACAGGCACTGGGTGGATAGTGGAGAGTTGCCGGACGGCTGGGCAACCACTGCAGAAATAGTGAGGGAGACAGCTAGGAAGGTACTTGGTGTGTCGGCAGGACAGAGGAAGGAAGACAAGGAGACTTGGTGGTGGAGTGAGGAAGTACAGCAAAGTATACAGAAGAAGAGGTTGGCAAAGAAGAAATGGGATAGTCAGAGAGATGAAGAAAGTAGACAGGAGTACAAGGAGACACAGCGTAAAGCTAAGAGAGGTGGCAAAGGCAAAAGGCGTATGGTGAGTTGTATGACAGGTTAGACACTAAGGAAGGAGAAAAGGACTTGTACCGATTGGCTAGACAGAGGGACCGAGCTGCAAAGGATGTGCAGCAGCTTAGGGTGATGAAGGATAGAGATGGAAATGTGCTGACGAGCGAAGAGAGTGTGCTGAGAAGGTGGAAGGAGTACATTGGGGGGCTGATGAATGAAGAAAATGAGAGAGAGAGAGCAGGTTGGATGATGTGGGGATAGTGAATCAGGAAGTGCAGTGGATTAGCAAGGAGGACGTGAGGGCAGCTATGAAGAGGATGAAGAGTGGCAAGGCAGCTGGTCCTGATGACATACCTGTGGAGGCATGGAGATGTTTAGGAGAGATGGCAGTGGGGTTTTTAACTAGATTGTTTAACTCAATCTTGGAAAGGGAGAGGATGCCTGAGGAGTGGAGAAGAAGCATACCGGTACCGATTTTCAAGAACCAGGGCGATGTGCAGAACTGTAGCAACTACAGAGGTATAAAGTTGATCAGCCACAGCATGAAGATTTGGGAAAGAGTAATCGAAGCTAGGTTAAGAGGAGGAGAGGTGACGATTAGCGAGCGGCAGTATGGTTTCATGCCACGAAAGAGCACCACAGATGCGATGTTTGCTTTGAGAGTGTTGATGGAGAAGTATAGAGAAGGCCAGAAGGAGCTACATTGTGTCTTTGTAGATTTAGAGAACGCATAAGCCAGGGTGCCGAGAGAGGAGATGTGGTATTGTATGAGGAAGCCGGGAGTTGCCGAGAAGTATGTAGGAGTGGTGCAGGATATGCACGTGACAGTGGCGAGGTGACAGATGGGTTCAAGGTGGAGGTGGGATTACATCAAGGATCGGCTCTGAGCCCCTTCTTGTTTGCAATGGTGATGGACAGGTTGACGGATGAGATCAGGCAGGAGTCTCCATGGACGATGATGTTCGCGGATGACATTGTGATCTGTAGCGAGAGTAGGGTGCAGGTGGAGGAGAGCCTGGAGATGTGGAGGTATGCACTGGAGAGAAGAGGAATGAAAGTCAGTAGGAGCAAGACGGAATACCTGTGTGTGAAAGAGAGGGAAGACAGTGGAATGGTCAGGAGTGGAGGTGACGAAGGCATATGACTTTAAATACTTGGGGTCAACAGTCCAAAGTAACGGGGAGTGCAGGAGAGAGGTGAAGAAGAGAGTGCAGGTAGGGCAGAGAAGAGTGTCAGGAGTGATTTGCGACAGAAGGGTGCCAGCAAGAGTTAAAGGGAAGGTTTACAAGATGGTTGTGAGACCAGCTACGTTGTATGGTTTGGAGACAGTGGCACTGACGAAAAGACAGCAGGAGGCGGAGCTGGAGGTGGCAGAGTTGAAGACGCTAAGGTTTTCACTGGGAGTGACGAAGAAGCACAGGATTAGGCACGATTATATTAGAGGGACCGCTCAAGTTGGACGGTTTGGAGACAAAGCAAGAGAGGCAAGATTGAGATGGCTTGGACATGTGTGGAGGAGAGATGCTGAGTATACTGGGAGAAGGATGCCGATTATGGAGCTGCCAGGGAAGAGAAGAAGAGGAAGGCCAAAGAGGAGGTTTATGGATGTGGTGAGGGAAGACATGCAGGTGGCTGGTGTGACAGAGGAAGATGCAGAAGACAGGAAGAAATGGAAACGGATGATCCGCTGTGGCGACCCCTAACGGGAGCAGCCGAAAGTAGTAGATCTATGTCATATGTACATTATTTACAATTAGTTCATAAGTCATTCATAATTCATGTGTGATTTCGTCATTCCTAGGTTATGTGCAGCTATTTACATGCAGTTATGTAGCCTACAATTATTATTTACATGCAGTCATGTGCAGTTATTTACATATGTTATGTAGTTATGTCATAGACATGTGATAACATTGTATAATTTATGCAATGTTTATTGAAACATTCTTTCTCTGTATTGCCCCCCTATACAGTTTTACAAAAAGGTTTGAATTCTCAAAGTTCTTCAGTAAAGTTCCTCAACTTGGACTGGGACTCTGTATTTCTTTGGGATTCTTCATGTTGGCTATCTGTCCGCCTGTCTATACATGGACACAAATACGTAGGACAGAATAGGCGGTCTTCTCGTTCCCCCCCGCCATTTAAAGAAAAAAAAATGGTGTGTCTTTTTCTATCTTATCCCTCAAGGGTTAAAACCTCAACTAGGGCTTCTTGTTACCTTTCCAGGGTTCAAGTCACAACTAGGGTTACCTGGCAGAATTCGGGTTTAAGGTTAAGATTGGGGTTAAGCCAGGGGAAAGGGTACCCCCCATCCGGCCACTCGTCAGGCGCTGGCATAATAGGTGTACGTTATGTACAGTAGATTGGATGATTGTATGACCGCCTGGCCAGCAGGTGGAGCCATGGAGGCACCAATCTCAGTAATATGAGGCGCATAGATGACGTCATCATGCAGCGCAGGCGATTCTGAACGGTGGAAATAAACGAAGCACATGGTTGCATGGAGTTGAGCTCCCGAAAAATACAAGAGTTAATTAAATGCGATAAAGTGGAAACGGTTAATTTAAATGCGATAAAGTGGAAACGTTGTAGAACCAGCATCATCACAGCTCAGTACTGCACGTGTACAGCACGTGTACAGCCAGTGTATGGTCCCACAGCTGTGGTCAGCATCACGTCATTCAGCACGCTGTTGTTCAGCAAGCTGTGTGTACAGCTAGCCGTGTATCAGTCAACCAAACGACCAGCTTATGTTAGCTCATGTACAGTTTGGAAACAGCTAATGTTATCTTGTGTACAGGAGGAAATACATTGTCAACGAACATTTGTGTCATCTCGTCATTTATGGGTGGCGTTCACAACGCCGCTAAATCTCAACAATTGCGACAGATAGTAAATCTGTGTCAGTCCAAACGTTTGTAGTTCAAACGTTTACAATAGGTTAGAAATTTAAATCTGCATTCCCAAATAAATTGGAATTAACCTTGTACACTGTCCATCAAACAAGATGTTTAGATGGCGGCCACAGTCCCCCACCAACGAAAGTTGCGCGACGTTTCGGTTTTATGGAACCTTCTTCAGGCGAGGGCTTAGACTTTTCACGACCGGGCGGCATCTCGGTGGCCTTCTAAGGCTCGTAAAAATCAAATTAACAATCGAAAAAATAGCCAACATTAATCCAACTCACCGAACAGCGGGCGACGTAGCTCTGTGCCGGACTCCGACGAAAAGAGAGAATGAGGCTCCGCCTCTAAATATATACTGGGAAATATGACACCACTTCCGGTAGATGACAAGCTCTCCGGAAAAGGCGGCCCTTCTCGTTCCCCCCCGCCATTTAAAGAAAAAAAAATTGTGTGTCTTTTTCTATCTTATCCCTCAAGGGTTAAAACCTCAACTAGGGCTTCTTGTTACCTTTCCAGGGTTCAAGTCACAACTAGGGTTACCTGGCAGAATTCGGGTTTAAGGTTAAGATTGGGGTTAAGCCAGGGGAAAGGGTACCCCCCATCCGGCCACTCGTCAGGCGCTGGCATAATAGGTGTACGTTATGTACAGTAGATTGGATGATTGTATGACCGCCTGGCCAGCAGGTGGAGCCATGGAGGCACCAATCTCAGTAATATGAGGCGCATAGATGACGTCATCATGCAGCGCAGGCGATCCTGAACGGTGGAAATAAACGAAGCACATGGTTGCATGGAGTTGAGCTCCCGAAAAATACAAGAGTTAATTAAATGCGATAAAGTGGAAACGGTTAATTTAAATGCGATAAAGTGGAAACGTTGTAGAACCAGCATCATCACAGCTCAGTACTGCACGTGTACAGCACGTGTACAGCCAGTGTATGGTCCCACAGCTGTGGTCAGCATCATGTCATTCAGCACGCTGTTGTTCAGCAAGCTGTGTGTACAGCTAGCCGTGTATCAGTCAACCAAACGACCAGCTTATGTTAGCTCATGTACAGTTTGGAAACAGCTAATGTTATCTTGTGTACAGGAGGAAATACATTGTCAACGAACATTTGTGTCATCTCGTCATTTATGGGTGGCGTTCACAACGCCGCTAAATCTCAACAATTGCGACAGATAGTAAATCTGTGTCAGTCCAAACGTTTGTAGTTCAAACGTTTACAATAGGTTAGAAATTTAAATCTGCATTCCCAAATAAATTGGAATTAACCTTGTACACTGTCCATCAAACAAGATGTTTAGATGGCGGCCACAGTCCCCCACCAACGAAAGTCGCGCGACGTTTCGGTTTTATGGAACCTTCTTCAGGCGAGGGCTTAGACTTTTCACGACCGGGCGGCATCTCGGTGGCCTTCTAAGGCTCGTAAAAATCAAATTAACAATCGAAAAAATAGCCAACATTAATCCAACTCACCGAACAGCGGGCGACGTAGCTCTGTGCCAGACTCCGAAGAAAAGAGAGAATGAGGCTCCGCCTCTAAATATATACTGGGAAATATGACACCACTTCCGGTAGATGACAAGCTCTCCGGAAAAGGCGGCCCCCCACGCCGTTGTCACGGGAAACGTGACGCGACATCCGGCAAACGAGCGCCCTCCCCATAGACGGAAAAAAACAGAAAGGGGGAGAAAAAAAGAAAAAAGGGGACAGGGTTATTTTTCCAGAGACGGGTTAGGGTTATAGGACCGTGTGTCCGAGGAAAGTGACGTGTTGTTGACAAAATTGGAGTTTGGAGAGACTAGCTTGGTGACCTTCTTGTGCCAGATGGCGTAAGAGAGAGACCGAGTCACGGCTGCACTGCGTTGTGGTGGGGCACAAAGCAGGAGGTCGTCGACGTACTGCCAAAGGGTTGAGCCGCGCGTCAGCGTAAGTGTGCTAAGGCTGTCTCGAAGTGCCCCGTTGTAGATCGTGGGGCTTTCACAATAGCCCTGACACAGCCTTGTCCATGTGTAAGGCCGACCGTCAAATAGGAACGCAAACCAGAACAGGGACGCTGAAGAAAGCGTTGGCAAGGTCCACAACGGTAAACCGCCGTGCAGAAGGGGGAACCTGAGACATAAGGGTGTAGGGATTGGGGACGCAGGGCGTGCGGGCCCTGACAGCTGCATTTACTGCCTGAAGGTCTTGAACGAACCTCCATTCAGTGGGCGTATCTTCTTCACGGGGAAGATGGGAGTGGAAACCGGGGAGGTGGGCCAAGGGACAATTATGCCCTTGACACGCAAGGCATTGAATACAGGGCAGATGCCATTAACCGCTTCCGGTTTCAAAGGGTACTGAGGTTGGTGGGGACGGAAGTCGGATTTCGGGGTAATGATGACGGGCTCACAATTACGTATGAGACCTACATCCTATTTCCCGTCAGCCCAAAGATGGGAGGGGATGTTGTGAAGCTGCGGAGCAAGTGCAGTGTGTGTGTGTGTGCCAGTGTATGGGCCTCAGTCACTGATGGTGAGGGGGCGGACAGAGCCAACATTCGTGACGTCACCGCAACGGTGGCGCTGACGTCTACCCGGTATAATTTTAGTGAGGGGGACCAGTCGCGTGAAGAGTCGGCGGGAAGCCAATCTGACGCCAGAGAAGCTTGTCGCGCGAGTGGACCCGTATCTGTCCACTGGGAACCCCGTGGTTTTACCAAGGAGACGTGCGGGACCGAGTCATCAACCGAAAACAACGCAGTTTGGTCGTTGTCTAATGTACACGTGACATGAGCGGTGCAGTGTAGGTTGTCCGCTGTCATGTAGGTCGATGCGTCCCCTGTTGTGGTGTGTGAGCAAGGGAGCAGAGCCACTGTGTGTATTGGGAGGCGGTAGGAGCCCACATGTAGACCCGTAGAGGGAGGGCGGGGTTATGTGTATGCAAAAAAATATTCGCTGCTGGTAACGAAGTGATGTACAGCCCTGATGAGGTGGAAACAACAGAGATGCCCAGTTGGATCATGCCATCTCCATCCAGCAAATTAAATGCGCAGTTATCAGAAATTAAAACAGGCAATTTTGTTGATGAGCTGTCATCCAGGCAAACAAGCGCACAGGAACGGATAATGGCTCCGTGACACACGTACCACTCGCAACAGTGGAGAGGACCGTTTGGCCGCTCCGTGTTAACCGTGGCCGGCCGATAGGCGGTTCTCACCACCGTTCGTGTGGCTCCCGTGTCTAACAAGAAAGGCAGCTCAGCATTTGCAAGACGCAAGGTTATCATTGGCAGTTTTCGGAAAGCTAGCTCATGAGATACATACTGTCCAACTGGGGAAGCTAACAGCAAAGCAGAGTCTTCATTGCAAATCAGTGTATTTGGTTGTGTCTGTGCATTCATACGACCTGATGTGGCAGCAGATGTGTCCAGGACCCCCACCTCCTCCTCCCGTGTCGCCTGTCAGTCCGAACCCCGGTATGAGCCTCCCCGTGGGGCCCACTGGTTGTGAGGTCCGTTGCTCCATCCTCGGCCTCTTCCGCGCCTTTGGTTGATGCCCTTGACGGAGTGGACAGTCTTCAGCCCAGTGACCGGGCTGGCCACATGTGAAGCAGCAGTCGTCACCCGGTTGGGGGCCGCTGGGCTGGGCGTGTTGTCACGGGTTCTGACATCGTGAACGGTCCCCGGGTCTGTCCTGTTGCACAGGTTAGTAGGGTGAAGGAAGCCGCTGCGGCACCATGGAGGAGAGAGAGAGAGGTGCGATGTTTGTCCTGAGCCTGCCTTGCCTTCTGTACTTCTTCCTTTTTCTGCATTTGATCGTGGGCATGATCAGCATGTCTCAGCAAGTCTTCCAGTCGTCTCTTTCCGTATCCTACGCAGTGTGTTTCTATGGCTTTCCTAACTCCGTCCTGCAGGCCGGCCAGGAAATGTTTGCAGAGGTGAGTTTCCCATTGGCCCCTTGCCGTGGACGGGGGAGAGAGAATTGGTGGCGGTTGGGGTGTTGGTGGTGGTGTCAGACGGGGTGTCGGTGGTGGTCCCAGGATCGGTCTCATGGCGCCGCGTTGTTGGACAGGTTGTTGGACGCACCCGGAGTCGTCAGAGGGGTGTCCCAGAGACATCGCTATGAGCTGCGGATATAAGGAAGACAAAAGGAGAGAGAGAGGCTGGCTGCCATGTGAGTATGGCGGAGGGGTGGATGTCAGAGATGGAATAGGAGAGGTGTGTGAGAACGGGTCTTTGGTTGATACGTGAGCTGTCGTATCTCTGTCTTTACCGAGTCGTCGCTGCGCGTCACAGTCCTCTGTAGCCTTTTTCTTTCCCTACTTTCACACTCTTTCTCCCACATTCCCAAAATTCTTTCTTGCTCTGCCATATACTCTAACCATGTTGTAGGAATCTTTTTCCTTTCTAAGACCTTCGCTTTTCCCTTTTCCATGGACTGTCGGACTTTCATTAGTTTATTCTTGGTCAAAGTTCCTTCAACAGGAAACCCATGATCCTGCATCCAGTCTAAAACATATTTTACCGAGTCTTCACCATATTTCCTTATCACTCATTATCTGATAGATCGGACCCTCCATATTTATCGGGGGCAGTTTACTGCCCTTGTTTCCCTTTTATTTTCTTTTTTTCCCCTCAAAATTCACTTGATCCTTCCAAATGACCACTTCTATAAGTGCGAGACCGAGGGTGAACATCCGCTTAATTGTCAGTGCACGACCTCATCTAGTTTCAATAGTACGCGTTTTAAATGATCATTTTATCCTTTAAATAATTCTGCTTACCCGTGCGATGAATCTCCCAGGGTTTTGCTGAGGGATCTCAGCGACACCGAACAAACGGACCACCCGCCTCTCCCTTTCTTCTTCTCAAACCTGGTGAGGTTATTGGGAGATCGGTGACTATGTTCTTGTCCCGAGATGATCGGTCAGCCGGTTGTCCGTCTGGCGGGGCGACGTGAGATCCCGCTTCTGACACCAAATTGTTGTGGATTTTCCTTTATCCTTTTAATGGGCTCTTGCCCCAGCAACCTCTGGGGAGAATAATCATCGGACAAATATTAAAGAAAACAGAGAATCTTTAATGCATCTGCAGATGGAGAGACATAAGGCCACACAGAGGTTTGTCTGTGAGGATATGCTCTGCCTCTGAGCTGGAGATAGTGGTTTTTTATAGAACAGTCCGTCGCGTCATACACTATGTTTCCTGCGTCAACTAAGGTGTAATCTTACAAAGGAATGAAGGAAACATCTACGTTAATCACGTTCTGTGCCTCGTGAGTGTCTGTACGCCTGTTGCACTTGTCTTTTGCTGTACCTGGCCGTTCCTGGGATGCGGCAACGGGGAGGCAAGCATAGTAACAGTTGCTATGTGGCCCCATGGAAGGTACGCATGAGAACAATGGTTATGTGTGTCTGCAGTGAGTGAGAAGTTTCATACACACAGACAAGTGGAAAACTACAGAGTACATACGGAGTGCATATGGAGAACATTTTGTACTCCACATACATCACCAACATCCTGCTCAGCTCTCCCCTTCTCAGCCTCCTCCTGCTCAGCTGCACCACTCTCCTCTCAGAGCCTCACCGCAGCCACATCGTGATGACACGACTGGTACGAATGACATTGCGAGGTACTTGGTGCGCCGAGAGCTTGTGAATTCCGGTCTCATCCAGTTCAACGAGCGCCCAGAAAATTATTGGGCATGGAAGTCCTCTTTCTTCAACGCCATTGAAGGACTGAACTTAACTGCCAGCGAGGAGCTCGACCTCTTGACAAAGTCGTTAGGAAAAGAGTTCTCAGAGCACGTTACAAGGATTCGCTATGTGCACGTCGCCGACCCTGTAGTGGGCCTACAACATGTCTGGGAACGCCTAGAAGAGTGCTCCCCTGAAGTGATCGAGAGAGCGCTCTTCGAGAGGATAGAGAACTTTCCAAAAATCTCTCAGAAAGACCCCGTAAAGTTGAGGGAACTGGGAGACCTGCTGATGGAGTTAGACTCTGCTAAGTGTGAGGGCTACCTGCCGGGGCTCTCGTACCTGGACACCGCCAGGGGTGTCAACCCGATCGTTGAGAAGCTGCCACACAGTCTACAAGAGAGGTGGATAACTAAGGGTTCCCAGTACAAAGAGCAGCACCATGCCCCCCCCCATTCACCTTCTTCGCAGACTTCCTCTGCAGCGAGGCACACAGAAGAAACGACCCCAGCTTTACTCTCCCTTCAGCTCCCTCGAAAACGTCCAACAAGTCCTCCACAGGGATCTCAAAACATGAGCGATCAGAAAAGGAATCAAGACACGCCAAAAGGCATGTCTCCACCCACAAGACAGAGGTCTCAACAAACCGCTCAGCTTCTCAGTCACGCAGTTCGAGCAGCATGCCTGGCGACAAAGGGAAACAATGTCCCATCCATCAGAAGCGCCATCCTCTAAAGAAATGTCGGGGTTTTCGAAGCAAGTCTCTTGAGGAGCGCAAAGCCTTTCTGAATGAGAATGGTGCCTGCTACAGGTGTTGCTCCTCCACAACTCACTTGGCGAAGAACTGTAAGGCAACTTTGAAGTGCAGCGAATGTGAGAGCGATGACCACATAGCGGCGCTCCACGCTGGACCTCCTCCACGGGACAAAAAAGACAAGGACCCCACCTCAGAGCATGGCGGGGAGAGTGAAGAGGAGGCGCCTCCACCAGCAGTCACCTCTAAATGCACAGCACACCCAGACAGAGCTAGTAACGTCTACATCGTCCTGGACGACCAGAGCAACAGATCTCTGGCGAGGTCTGATTTCTTCTACCTCATCCAAATCAGAGGTTCAGACTCACCGTACACCCTGCGTTGCGTACATGTGCAGGAGTCACCGAGACATCTGGAAGAAGAGCCACAGGGTTCTTGGCGGAGTCGTTGGATGGAAAAAACAAGTGTGCTGCTTCCAACACTCATTGAGTGCAACCATATGCCTGACGATCGGTCAGAAATCCCGACCCCAGAAGCTGCACAGCACCACAGCCACCTGAAGTCCATCGCTCGCAGAATCCCTCGCCTGGACCCTGAAGCCCAGATCCTGATACTTCTGGGACGCCACATCCTTCAGGTCCACAAAGTCAGGGAGCAACGCAATGGTCCTCCCAGCGCCCCCTATGCCCAACGTCTAGACCTGGGTTGGGTGGTTATAGGGGACGTGTGCCTGGGTTCAGCCCACAAGCCAGCAGCTGTGACTTCCTATCGCACCAGCGTGCTCGAAAACGGAAGGCCATCTCTCCTCACTCCGTGCCCCAACCGTCTCCAGGTCAAGGAAAGGTTCCTCCTTACAGCATCAAACATGACACCCCAGTCCCTGATGACGACAAAGTGGGGCTTTCCATCGAAGATCGTCTGTTCCTGGAGTTCATGGACAGAGAGATGGTGATGGACGACACCAACAGCTGGGTGGCGCCTCTCCCATTCCGATCCCCTCGTCGACGGCTCCCGAACAATCGAGACCAAGCTCTCAGCAGACTTACCTCTCCCCGCCGCACCCTGGAAAGAAAGCCTAGGATGAAAGCCGACTTCGTCACACCTTCATGCAAAACATTTTGATCACGACCAGGCTGAGTTGGCCCCACCACTACCGGAGGGAAGTGAGTGCTGGTACTTACTTATCTTCGGCGTCTACCGCCCTCAAAAGCCAGACAAGATCAGGGTTGTCTTCGATTCCAGCGCTCAACATCACGGCATCTCCCTGAACGATGTGCGTGCTACTTACCGGCCCGGATCTGAACAACAGCTTGCTGGGAGTCTTGCTGCGCTCCCGAAGAGAAACAGTGGCTGTCATAGCGGACATCGAGCAGATGTTTCACAGCTTCGTCGTTCGAGAAGACAACAGAGATTTCTTGTGTTTTCTGTGGTTCAACAACAACGACCCCAACCGAGAGATTGCCGAGTATCGCATGAAAGTCCACGTATTCGGCAACTCACCATCCCCAGCTGTCGCCGTCTATGGACTTCACCGAGCAGCAGAACACAGCTCCAGGGAACACGGAATGGATGCCAAGCACTTAGTGGAACGCGACTTCTACGTCGACGACGGCCTCGCTCTGGCCTCGACTAGCTAGCTTATGCTAGCTAGTCGTTTCCTAGCCAGGCTAGCTAGCTATGAACGTATAAACTGCCGTGCGATAACGTTATAATTAGCTTTAATCAGTCACTTAAAAATCACACCCGAGTGTGCCAAAATGTTACAAAAACATGTCAATATTCAATGTTTACTGGGGTTTTTCGCGCTTCGGCTCACTTCTTACCGAGAAATTGGCACTTGGCACAAGTTGGCCGTGAACTTGACTTCTCCTCAGGGCTCCAAGCAGTGAAAAGAAAAATGGCATAAAATCAAGAGATTTTGAGAACCAAAGTTTGGCTGCGTCAGTAGTCACGTGACATACTGGATGGAAAAATAGTCTTTGGTTTTAAGTCAGTCAAATACATTGAACCAATGAGGCCCTGATTTCCATTGAATTAAAGTGATTTTAATACATATATAGACCCAAAATATCATAAATACAATTATATCGGGTCCAATCAAATAAAAAACACGCTTTAATTGAATGGCAGCATATGATCACTTTTTACTGTGTGGATGCAAACAGTGAAACTTATGTAACCCCTTTTTCACTGGCGGGTGAAGTAATACTTGGGGTAGTATTGGTCGAGGATCAATGACCACACCGGGTTATAGAACTCAGGTTTAATCGTGGCTCAGTAGGCAGACGTAATAACCATACGTGGTAGTGGTGTAACCATAATAACAGTCCGGGTAGTACATAACACCTAGTGTAGTTCCAGTGGATATACATGGCGTTATATCACTACAACCAGCTGCACTGATGTTTGCTCGGGAGCTACAGACGCCTGTGGATCTGGTCTTTGGCAAGCCGCCAAACCCACCAGTACGAGTGCCGCCGGGCCAGGACTATGTAGACGCACTACAGGACCGGATGGAGGCTCCTCATCAGCAGGCTCCAGAGAATATGGCTTCTGCAGGGGAAAGGCAGAAGAGAGCCTATGATGTACGTTGCCACCGCAAAGAGTACCAGCAGGGGGACAACGTATGGGTGTATAACCCACGGCGAACGAAGGGACGGTCCCCAAAGCTGAACAGCAACTGGGAGGGGCCCTGCCTCATCCTGAAGAGGATCTCAGAGGTCATCTATAGAGTGAAGCTCCACAGCCGCCCTCGGATAGTCATCCTTCACCAAGATCGCCTCGCACCTTACTTAGTACAGACCAGGCTACCGGGGTCCAGGGAGGGGGTAAGGACACTGCTGGATCAAAGCCAACCTCCCTGGATGTCAGCAAGGAGCTACCATTAGAGCACCTTGTTTTGGGCCAGGGAGGGGGCGGGGACACTGGGTTTACAGAGCTGCCCTCCCTGGCCAGGAATGGAAACAGCGGTGACGTCGACGTCGACAGTGGGGGCTCAGACCCAGCGGATGCAGAGCCGCCCCCGTCATCCATCAGCAGCCCGCGGCAAGGAGCAGCCCGGGATGGGAGAGGTGCTCGGCGGAAGAAACCCTCATGGTGGATGGACCCATCCACATGGGATTTGGGTTAGGCCAACGGGACGTTGGTCTTTCAAGGAAGGAGGCAGTGTGGCGAATTCAACTAGAGTGTTCCTGCTCCAAGTTCATTTGCATGTTACCCACGATGCAACTGAAATGTCGATGTTTTGGTTATGTTGTGGGCTATTGAACACGTTAAAAACGGGCATATCTGTTACAGATAGCGGGGATGCGGTGCAAGGTGATGGGGACGTTACGAGAGAAGTTGATTAGACAACATGCTATTTCCCACCATGAGGGTAAAGAGTAGGCAAATAGATAAGGTCGCTTCTGTGGCCAAGAAAAGGATCAAGCTGAGACCAAAACGAATTTGTGACTGTTATGACTAGCTTGGCTTGCGGTCATTAAAAGCTTGCTTGTTAACTCTGAAAGGTTTGCTGAGAAGTCCATTATTTGACCACGTCAAAATATCATCATGTTAATTTTATGTCAACCCATTTGGCCCCGTTACACTGGGAGGAGCCATTACATATGAAGCCCCTGCCCCTCCCCCCCCAAAAAAAACAAACAAAAACAAAACAAAAATAAAAAATGATGTCAGTCATTTATTTGCGACTGTTGTGCGGACTGTGTGTGTTGAGCAGCGACCCCCGGTACACCCTTGTTACAGTCGTTTTTGCTGACCCGGAAGTTGTACTGTCAAGCAAGCGCCACAAACAACGCGCGCGGACAGCCTGGACACGGCAGCACTGGCACATCCTACAAGATTAATAAAGTGTGAGTATTAATCATATACGTTTTGATGCAAGCTGTGCCTTGCCCCTTTAAGGAGAGGGCTTAGTGGGTATTGTGTGTGTGTGGGGGGGGGGTGATGTAGACGCAGCCGTGTGTGTGTGTGTGTGTGTGTGTCTGTGTATTTTCTGTTTGTAGCCGCAGCCGCGGAGACGCTAGTTTGCCGACAGATAGGAAGGTAGCCACCGTTACCAGTGATGATTTGTATGCATCACAGGGAGAGAGGGAGGGAGGGATGGAGGGAGGGAGGCTGCCGTGTGTTAAATGGGACTGCAGTGCAGTGCAGTGGCCGGCCCGTTCTCCACTGCAGAGTTGGTCCGGACTCTTTATGAAGTTGTTACCAGCTACGAGCCAGGCTAAGCTAAATAGACTAGCGAGACACCCACCAGAGGCTTCCAACTACGGTTCGGAGCCGCGACGCTGGAGAGGTAACAGTGCTAGACGTGCTGCTGCACTAGACGTTTTGTTGTTTTGTTGTGTTAAGTTACAAGTAAAGCTGAGCGTCGCTGTGTAAGTTAGCTTTTACCTAATCAACGTTAGCCAACTTGCTAAGTAGGCTGTTGCTCTGCGTGCGCGTTTTCATTTTTGGGGTAGCATGCGGCGATAGCTTTTGTTAAAAAGCATGCTAATTTGCCCTGGGAATCAGTGGAGGCTGATGGAAGTGACCCATTTGTATCTTAACTGTCATCTTCTTCTCTCTATAGAAACTGTGGGACTTGAGCAGGACCCAAACAGACCTCACCTACGATGCAGTCCCAGGTAGACCAGTATAGTATGGTCTATAATAGCAGATCATGATCCAGCTCAAGGTTATTGTAGTTCACTAAAACTGAACTAAAACCAGGTGTGAAAAGAGAAGAAAAAAAAACATTTCAGTTCACTGAAATAAAAATAAAACTTGACTTTAGAGGAGCAAGAAGAGGAAGCGAGTGAAGGCAGAGCCGAAGATCAAATGGTGGAAGTTGAAGAAGGAAAACTGTTGTGTGGAGTTCAGGCAGGGGTTAAGACAGGCACTGGGTGGATAGTGGAGAGTTGCCGGACGGCTGGGCAACCACTGCAGAAATAGTGAGGGAGACAGCTAGGAAGGTACTTGGTGTGTCGGCAGGACAGAGGAAGGAAGACAAGGAGACTTGGTGGTGGAGTGAGGAAGTACAGCAAAGTATACAGAAGAAGAGGTTGGCAAAGAAGAAATGGGATAGTCAGAGAGATGAAGAAAGTAGACAGGAGTACAAGGAGACACAGCGTAAAGCTAAGAGAGGTGGCAAAGGCAAAAGGCGTATGGTGAGTTGTATGACAGGTTAGACACTAAGGAAGGAGAAAAGGACTTGTACCGATTGGCTAGACAGAGGGACCGAGCTGCAAAGGATGTGCAGCAGCTTAGGGTGATGAAGGATAGAGATGGAAATGTGCTGACGAGCGAAGAGAGTGTGCTGAGAAGGTGGAAGGAGTACATTGGGGGGCTGATGAATGAAGAAAATGAGAGAGAGAGAGCAGGTTGGATGATGTGGGGATAGTGAATCAGGAAGTGCAGTGGATTAGCAAGGAGGACGTGAGGGCAGCTATGAAGAGGATGAAGAGTGGCAAGGCAGCTGGTCCTGATGACATACCTGTGGAGGCATGGAGATGTTTAGGAGAGATGGCAGTGGGGTTTTTAACTAGATTGTTTAACTCAATCTTGGAAAGGGAGAGGATGCCTGAGGAGTGGAGAAGAAGCATACCGGTACCGATTTTCAAGAACCAGGGCGATGTGCAGAACTGTAGCAACTACAGAGGTATAAAGTTGATCAGCCACAGCATGAAGATTTGGGAAAGAGTAATCGAAGCTAGGTTAAGAGGAGGAGAGGTGACAACTAGCGAGCGGCAGTATGGTTTCATGCCACGAAAGAGCACCACAGATGCGATGTTTGCTTTGAGAGTGTTGATGGAGAAGTATAGAGAAGGCCAGAAGGAGCTACATTGTGTCTTTGTAGATTTAGAGAACGCATAAGCCAGGGTGCCGAGAGAGGAGATGTGGTATTGTATGAGGAAGCCGGGAGTTGCCGAGAAGTATGTAGGAGTGGTGCAGGATATGCACGTGGAAGTGTGAGAGTGGCGAGGTGACAGATGGGTTCAAGGTGGAGGTGGTATTACATCAAGGATCGGCTCTGAGCCCCTTCTTGTTTGCAATGGTGATGGACAGGTTGACGGATGAGATCAGGCAGGAGTCTCCATGGACGATGATGTTCGCGGATGACATTGTGATCTTTAGCGAGAGTAGGGTGCAGGTGGAGGAGAGCCTGGAGATGTGGAGGTATGCACTGGAGAGAAGAGGAATGAAAGTCAGTAGGAGCAAGACGGAATACCTGTGTGTGAAAGAGAGGGAAGACAGTGGAATGGTCAGGAGTGGAGGTGACGAAGGCATATGACTTTAAATACTTGGGGTCAACAGTCCAAAGTAACGGGGAGTGCAGGAGAGAGGTGAAGAAGAGAGTGCAGGTAGGGCGGAGAAGAGTGTCAGGAGTGATTTGCGACAGAAGGGTGCCAGCAAGAGTTAAAGGGAAGGTTTACAAGATGGTTGTGAGACCAGCTACGTTGTATGGTTTGGAGACAGTGGCACTGACGAAAAGACAGCAGGAGGCGGAGCTGGAGGTGGCAGAGTTGAAGACGCTAAGGTTTTCACTGGGAGTGACGAAGAAGCACAGGATTAGGCACGATTATATTAGAGGGACCGCTCAAGTTGGACGGTTTGGAGACAAAGCAAGAGAGGCAAGATTGAGATGGCTTGGACATGTGTGGAGGAGAGATGCTGAGTATACTGGGAGAAGGATGCCGATTATGGAGCTGCCAGGGAAGAGAAGAAGAGGAAGGCCAAAGAGGAGGTTTATGGATGTGGTGAGGGAAGACATGCAGGTGGCTGGTGTGACAGAGGAAGACGCAGAAGACAGGAAGAAATGGAAACGGATGATCCGCTGTGGCGACCCCTAACGGGAGCAGCCGAAAGTAGTAGATCTATGTCATATGTACATTATTTACAATTAGTTCATAAGTCATTCATAATTCATGTGTGATTTCGTCATTCCTAGGTTATGTGCAGCTATTTACATGCAGTTATGTAGCCTACAATTATTATTTACATGCAGTCATGTGCAGTTATTTACATATGTTATGTAGTTATGTCATAGACATGTGATAACATTTTATAATTTATGCAATGTTTATTGAAACATTCTTTCTCTGTATTGCCCCCCTATACAGTTTTACAAAAAGGTTTGAATTCTCAAAGTTCTTCAGTAAAGTTCCTCAACTTGGACTGGGACTCTGTATTTCTTTGGGATTCTTCATGTTGGCTATCTGTCCGCCTGTCTATACATGGACACAAATACGTAGGACAGAATAGGCGGTCTTCTCGTTCCCCCCCGCCATTTAAAGAAAAAAAAATTGTGTGTCTTTTTCTATCTTATCCCTCAAGGGTTAAAACCTCAACTAGGGCTTCTTGTTACCTTTCCAGGGTTCAAGTCACAACTAGGGTTACCTGGCAGAATTCGGGTTTAAGGTTAAGATTGGGGTTAAGCCAGGGGAAAGGGTACCCCCCATCCGGCCACTCGTCAGGCGCTGGCATAATAGGTGTACATTATGTACAGTAGATTGGATGATTGTATGACCGCCTGGCCAGCAGGTGGAGCCATGGAGGCACCAATCTCAGTAATATGAGGCGCATAGATGACGTCATCATGCAGCGCAGGCGATTCTGAACGGTGGAAATAAACGAAGCACATGGTTGCATGGAGTTGAGCTCCCGAAAAATATAAGAGTTAATTAAATGCGATAAAGTGGAAACGGTTAATTTAAATGCGATAAAGTGGAAACGTTGCAGAACCAGCATCATCACAGCTCAGTACTGCACGTGTACAGCACGTGTACAGCCAGTGTATGGTCCCACAGCTGTGGTCAGCATCACGTCATTCAGCACGCTGTTGTTCAGCAAGCTGTGTGTACAGCTAGCCGTGTATCAGTCAACCAAACGACCAGCTTATGTTAGCTCATGTACAGTTTGGAAACAGCTAATGTTATCTTGTGTACAGGAGGAAATACATTGTCAACGAACATTTGTGTCATCTCGTCATTTATGGGTGGCGTTCACAACGCCGCTAAATCTCAACAATTGCGACAGATAGTAAATCTGTGTCAGTCCAAACGTTTGTAGTTCAAACGTTTACAATAGGTTAGAAATTTAAATCTGCATTCCCAAATAAATTGGAATTAACCTTGTACACTGTCCATCAAACAAGATGTTTAGATGGCGGCCACAGTCCCCCACCAACGAAAGTCGCGCGACGTTTCGGTTTTATGGAACCTTCTTCAGGCGAGGGCTTAGACTTTTCACGACCGGGCGGCATCTCGGTGGCCTTCTAAGGCTCGTAAAAATCAAATTAACAATCGAAAAAATAGCCAACATTAATCCAACTCACCGAACAGCGGGCGACGTAGCTCTGTGCCGGACTCCGACGAAAAGAGAGAATGAGGCTCCGCCTCTAAATATATACTGGGAAATATGACACCACTTCCGGTAGATGACAAGCTCTCCGGAAAAGGCGGCCCCCCACGCCGTTGTCACGGGAAACGTGACGCGACATCCGGCAAACGAGCGCCCTTCCCATAGACGGAAAAAAACAGAAAGGGGGAGAAAAAAAGAAAAAAGGGGACAGGGTTATTTTTCCAGAGACGGGTTAGGGTTATAGGACCGTGTGTCCGAGGAAAGTGACGTGTTGTTGACAAAATTGGAGTTTGGAGAGACTAGCTTGGTGACCTTCTTGTGCCAGATGGCGTAAGAGAGAGACCGAGTCACGGCTGCACTGCGTTGTGGTGGGGGCACAAAGCAGGAGGTCGTCGACGTACTGCCAAAGGGTTGAGCCGCGCGTCAGCGTAAGTGTGCTAAGGCTGTCTCGAAGTGCCCCGTTGTAGATCGTGGGGCTTTCACAATAGCCCTGACACAGCCTTGTCCATGTGTAAGGCCGACCGTCAAATAGGAATGCAAACCAGAACAGGGACGCTGAAGAAAGCGTTGGCAAGGTCCACAACGGTAAACCGCCGTGCAGAAGGGGGAACCTGAGACATAAGGGTGTAGGGATTGGGGACGCAGGGCGTGCGGGCCCTGACAGCTGCATTTACTGCCTGAAGGTCTTGAACGAACCTCCATTCAGTGGGCGTATCTTCTTCACGGGGAAGATGGGAGTGGAAACCGGGGAGGTGGGGCAAGGGACAATTATGCCCTTGACACGCAAGGCATTGAATACAGGGCAGATGCCATTAACCGCTTCCGGTTTCAAAGGGTACTGAGGTTGGTGGGGACGGAAGTCGGATTTCGGGGTAATGATGACGGGCTCACAATTACGTATGAGACCTACATCCTATTTCCCGTCAGCCCAAAGATGGGAGGGGACGTTGTGAAGCTGCGGAGCAAGTGCAGTGTGTGTGTGTGTGTGTGTGTGTGTGTATGGGCCTCAGTCACTGACGGTGAGGGGGCGGACAGAGCCAACATTCGTGGCGTCACCGCAACGGTGGCGCTGACGTCTACCCGGTATAATTTTAGTGAGGGGTACCAGTCGCGTGAAGTGTCGGCGGGAAGCCAATCTGACGCCAGAGAAGCTTGTCGCGCGAGTGGACCCGTATCTGTCCACTGGGAACCCCGTGGTTTTACCAAGGAGACGTGCGGGACCGAGTCATCAACCGAAAACAACGCAGTTTGGTCGGTGTCTAATGTACACGTGACATGAGCGGTGCAGTGTGGGTTGTCTGCTGTCATGTAGGTCGATGCGTCCCCTGTTGTGGTGTGTGAGCAAGGGAGCAGAGCCACTGTGTGTATTGGGAGGCGGTAGGAGCCCACATGTAGACCCGTAGAGGGAGGGCGGGGTTATGTGTATGCAAAAAAATATTCGCTGCTGGTAACGAAGTGATGTACAGCCCTGATGAGGTGGAAACAACAGAGATGCCCAGTTGGATCATGCCATCTCTATCCAACAATTTAAATGGGCAGTTATCAGAAATTAAAACAGGCAATTTTGTTGATGAGCTGTCATCCAGGCAAACAAGCGCACAGGAATGGATAATGGCTCCGTGACACACGTACCACTCGCAACAGTGGAGAGGACCGTTTGGCCGCTCCGTGTTAACCGTGGCCGGCCGATAGGCGGTTCTCACCACCGTTCGTGTGGCTCCCGTGTCTAACAAGAAAGGCAGCTCAGCATTTGCAAGACGCAAGGTTATCATTGGCAGTTTTCGGAAAGCTAGCTCATGAGATACATACTGTCCAACTGGGGAAGCTAACAGCAAAGCAGAGTCTTCATTGCAAATCAGTGTATTTGGTTGTGTCTGTGCATTCATACGACCTGATGTGGCAGCAGATGTGTCCAGGACCCCCTCCTCCTCCTCCCGTGTCGCCTGTCAGTCCGAACTCCGGTATGAGCCTCCCCGTGGGGCCCACTGGTTGTGAGGTCCGTTGCTCCATCCTTGGCCTCTTCCGCGCCTTTGGTTGATGCCCTTGACGGAGTGGACAGTCTTCAGCCCAGTGACCGGGCTGGCCACATGTGAAGCAGCAGTCGTCACCCGGTTGGGGGCCGCTGGGCTGGGCGTGTTGTCACGGGTTCTGACATCGTGAACGGTCCCCGGGTCTGTCCTGTTGCACAGGTTAGTAGGGTGAAGGAAGCCGCTGCGGCACCATGGAGGAGAGAGAGAGAGGTGCGATGTTTGTCCTGAGCCTGCCTTGCCTTCTGTTCTTCTTCCTTTTTCTGCATTTGATCGTGGGCATGATCAGCATGTCTCAGCAAGTCTTCCAGTCGTCTCTTTCCGTATCCTACGCAGTGTGTTTCTATGACTTTCCTAACTCCGTCCTGCAGGCCGACCAGGAAATGTTTGCAGAGGTGAGTGTTGTGGTTACACCGCCCCGAGCTGCCTCCCCGGCACGTTCAAGCCACTCCCCCAGCTCGGACGTGCCGGAAACATCCGAGCGCTCGGCTCGCGCTCTGAGAAGACGAGCGCTGCACTGCACCAGGTGTTTGCCATCATCCATCAGGCACACCTGTGGAAATCAGGCAGCCTTCTACAAGAAGCCTCCCAGAACGTCTCTCTGTGCTTCGACGTACTGAACCCTGAGGTAAAGTTCTGACAAGCCCTCCAGCGTTCCTTGCATTCTGTTTATTCCCCAGTGTCTTATCTTCGTGTCTCTGTTTCCTCCCAAGACTCTCCCTCCGCGATTTCCACGGCTCCCCGCGTCTCCCTCGTCCCCAGCTACCTTCACGTTTTCTCCCCGGACCTCTCCTGCGATCTCCCCCCTTGTCCCTCTATCTGGACCCCTCCTTTCGGACTCGACTTCCCGGATCTCGGACCTGGACTTTCTCGGACAACCCCTCTTGGATCACGGACTGGACTTTCTTACCAGGTGCACGCACATTTTTTCAACACCTCCTGGTCATTTACATACCGCACCACACATAGGCTAAAAACACTCACGCATAGTTATACACGCAAACCACGGGACACCACACATAGTTTATTCACACATCCCACTAACAGAACGCCTTTTTCACCATACATTTCCCTCCAACAATAAAATGACCGGGCGGCATCTCGGTGGCCTTCTAAGGCTCGTAAAAATCAAATTAACAATCGAAAAAATAGCCAACATTAGTCCAACTCACCGAACAGCGGGCGACGTAGTTCTGCCGGACTCCGTCGAAAAGAGAGAATGGAGCTCCGCCTCTAAATATAAACTGGGAAATATGACACCACCTCCGGTAGATGGCACGCTCTCCGGAAAAGGCGGCCCCCCACGCCGTTGTCACGGGAAACGTGACGCGACATCCGGCAAACGAGCGCCCTCCCCATAGACGGAAAAAAACAGAAAGGGGGAGAAAAAAAGAAAAAAAAAAGAAAAAAAGGGACAGTGTGTTTTTTCCAGAGACGGGTTAGGGTTACAGTTACAGGACCGTGTGTCCGAGGAAAGTGACGTGTTGTTGACAAAATTGGAGTTTGGAGAGAGTAGCTTGGTGACCTTCTTGGGCCAGATGGCGTAAGAGAGAGACCGAGTCACGGCTGCACTGCGTTGTGGTGGGGGCACAAAGCAGGAGGTCGTCGACGTACTGCCATAGGGTTGAGCCGCGCGTCAGCGTAAGTGTGCTAAGGCTGTCTCGAAGCGCCGCGTTGTAGATCGTGGGGCTTTCACAATAGCCCTGACACAGCCTTGTCCATGTGTAAGGCCGACCGTCAAATAGGAACGCAAACCAGAACAGGGACGCTGAAGAAAGCGTTGGCAAGGTCCACAACGGTAAACCGCCGTGCAGAAGGGGGAACCTGAGACATAAGGGTGTAGGGATTGGGGACGCAGGGCGTGCGGGCCCTGACAGCTGCATTTACTGCCTGAAGGTCTTGAACGAACCTCCATTCAGTGGGCTGTCCGGGTGGGCGTATCTTCTTCGCGGGGAAGATGGGAGTGGAAACCGGGGAGGTGGGGCAAGGGACAATTATGCCCTTGACACGCAAGGCATTGAATACAGGGCAGATGCCATTAACCGCTTCCGGTTTCAAAGGGTACTGAGGTTGGTGGGGACGGAAGTCGGATTTCGGGGTAATGATGACGGGCTCACAATGACGTATGAGACCTACATCCTATTTCCCGTCAGCCCAAAGATGGGAGGGGATGTTGTGAAGCTGCGGAGCAAGTGCAGTGTGTGTGTGTGTGTATGGGCCTCAGTCACTGATGGTGAGGGGGCGGAAAGAGCCAACATTCGTGGCGTCACCGCCACGGTGGCGCTGACGTCTACCCGGTATAATTTTAGTGAGGGGTACCAGTCGCGTGAAGAGTCGGCGGGAAGCCAATCTGACGCCAGAGAAGCTTGTCGCGCGAGTGGACCCGTATCTGTCCACTGGGAACCCCGTGGTTTTACCAAGGAGACGTGCGGGACCGAGTCATCAACCGAAAACAACGCAGTTTGGTCGGTGTCTAATGTACACGTGACATGAGCGGTGCAGTGTAGGTTGTCCGTTGTCATGTAGGTCGATGCGTCCCCTGTTGTGGTGTGTGAGCAAGGGAGCAGAGCCACTGTGTGTATTGGGAGGCGGTAGGAGCCCACATGTAGACCCGTAGAGGGAGGGCGGGGTTATGTGCATGCAAAAAAATATTCGCTGCTGGTAACGAAGTGATGTACAGCCCTGATGAGGTGGAAACAACAGAGATGCCCAGTTGGATCATGCCATCTCTATCCAGCAAATTAAATGGGCAGTTATCAGAAATTAAAACAGGCAATTTTGTTGATGAGCTGTCATCCAGGCAAACAAGCGCACAGGAATGGATAATGGCTCCGTGACACACGTACCACTCGCAACAGTGGAGAGGACCGTTTGGCCGCTCCGTGTTAACCGTGGCCGGCCGATAGGCGGTTCTCACCACCGTTCGTGTGGCTCCCGTGTCTAACAAGAAAGGCAGCTCAGCATTTGCAAGACGCAAGGTTATCATTGGCAGTTTTCGGAAAGCTAGCTCATGAGATACATACTGTCCAACTGGGGAAGCTAACAGCAAAGCAGAGTCTTCATTGCAAATCAGTGTATTTGGTTGTGTCTGTGCATTCATACGACCTGATGTGGCAGCAGATGTGTCCAGGACCCCCACCTCCTCCTCCCGTGTCGCCTGTCAGTCCGAACCCCGGTATGAGCCTCCCCGTGGGGCCCACTGGTTGTGAGGTCCGTTGCTCCATCCTCGGCCTCTTCCGCGCCTTTGGTTGATGCCCTTGACGGAGTGGACAGTCTTCAGCCCAGTGACCGGGCTGGCCACATGTGAAGCAGCAGTCGTCACCCGGTTGGGGGCCGCTGGGCTGGGCGTGTTGTCACGGGTTCTGACATCGTGAACGGTCCCCGGGTCTGTCCTGTTGCACAGGTTAGTAGGGTGAAGGAAGCCGCTGCGGCACCATGGAGGAGAGAGAGAGAGGTGCGATGTTTGTCCTGAGCCTGCCTTGCCTTCTGTTCTTCTTCCTTTTTCTGCATTTGATCGTGGGCATGATCAGCATGTCTCAGCAAGTCTTCCAGTCGTCTCTTTCCGTATCCTACGCAGTGTGTTTCTATGACTTTCCTAACTCCGTCCTGCAGGCCGACCAGGAAATGTTTGCAGAGGTGAGTGTTGTGGTTACACCGCCCCGAGCTGCCTCCCCGGCACGTTCAAGCCACTCCCCCAGCTCGGACGTGCCGGAAACATCCCAGCGCTCGGCTCGCGCTCTGAGGAGACGAGCGCTGCACTGCACCAGGTGTTTGCCATCATCCATCAGGCACACCTGTGGAAATCAGGCAGCCTTCTACAAGAAGCCTCCCAGAACGTCTCTCTGTGCTTCGACGTACTGAACCCTGAGGTAAAGTTCTGACAAGCCCTCCAGCGTTCCTTGCATTCTGTTTATTCCCCAGTGTCTTATCTTCGTGTCTCTGTTTCCTCCCAAGACTCTCCCTCCGCGATTTCCACGGCTCCCCGCGTCTCCCTCGTCCCCAGCGACCTTCACGTTTTCTCCCCGGTCCTCTCCTGCGATCTCCCCCCTTGTCCCTCTATCTGGACCCCTCCTTTCGGACTCGACTTCCCGGATCTCGGACCTGGACTTTCTCGGACAACCCCTCTTGGATCACGGACTGAACTTTCTTGCCAGGTGCACGCACATTTTTTCAACACCTCCTGGTCATTTACATACCACACCACACATAGGCTAAAAACACTCACACATAGTTATACACGCAAACCACGGGACACCACACATAGTTTATTCACACATCCCACTAACAGAACGCCTTTTTCACCATACATTTCCCTCCCACAATAAAACCCCCCTTTGTAGATTTAGAAGTCATCTCGTGTCTGTCTGTCTTGGGTTTCGCCACACGGGTCAGGTTCTGGTGCGCGAGCACAACAGAACGTCGGAGCCATTATGGACCCAGGCAAACCCAAGGAGCGGACGGTCCCTGTGACGCCCCAGAGCCCCGTCCCCCTAGAGGCAGTAGTAAGAAGTCACAGTTGCCAACTTGCCTCTCTCCGCTCAGAGCTCACTACTGCCTTCACTCGTGTCACCGTAGAGATCAGCGATCTTCAGTCCGGCTCCCAGGCCGTGACGAGCGCGTTAGATGCCCTCACCGCGCAGATCCATGCACTCTCCACAGCGGTCTCCAGGATGAGCGACCACCCTGCCCTGGCCTCGGTCTCTGCCCCCAGCTCGGCCTTCTGTTTCCCCGTTCCTGGTCCCGACGTTCCCCCTCCTCCGAGTCAACCCCCACTGGACCCCCGGTGCGAGCCTAACTTCCCCTGCCCCAAGGCCTTTGGTGGGGAGTTCGAGCTGTGCAGGGGTTTCCTTGGTCAGTGTGAGCTCCTGTTCAAACACCAGCCAGCCAGGTATAGGACAGGAGAGACCAAGGCAGCCCTTGTCATGTCCCTCCTCACCGGCAAAGCCCTCAGCTGGGCCAAAGCGGCGGTAGGCCATACCGAGCAGCTCGCCTCGGACTATGGTGCCTTCCGCCGCGAGTTCAATCTGGTGTTCGACCACCCAGCTGACGGGCAGGACGCTGCCGGCCGCCTCCATTCCATCCAACAGGGAGCCAGGTCGGTGGCAGATTATTCCTTGGAGGTAAGGATACTCGCGGCAGACAGTGGGTGGGATGACACTGCGCTCAAGAGCGCGTACAGGAGGGGGCTGAGCGACCCGTTCAAAGATCTCATCGTTCGGGACCGCCCTGCCTCCTTCAACGAACTCGTCACCCTCGCCCTCCAGATGGACGAACGGCTGCAGGAGCGGCCCCAGGAACGCGCCCCGCGCGCTGGCCCCTCCCATAGACTAACCCCCGTCCATTCTACCGGTGCCTTCCCTGGGTCAGCGTCCCGTGGGCTCTCTCCAGTGGAAGCTATCCGTTTCTTGGTTTTGCACGCCCCCACAGCGCCCCTGGTGTTAGGAAGACCGTGGTTGGAACGGCACGATCCCTACATCTCTTGGTCTACTGGGCGGATTTTGGGTTGGAGCGTTGCGTGTCATGCCAACTGCCTTCGCTCCGCCCACTCCCCGTCCAGCGGCCTCAGACCCGTGCCTCCTCCCACGGATCTCACTGGTGTTCCTCCCATTTATCACGATTTAGCCCCTGTATTTAGTAAAGACAGTGCACTTTCCCTCCCCCCTCACCGTCCCTATGATTGTGCCATAGATCTCTTTCCCGGGGCCGCCCTTCCCACCGGTCGGTTGCATAACCTCTCCGTCCCGGAGAAGGAGGCTATGCGCAATTATATCACAGAGTCCCTGGCCTCAGGAATCATAAGGCCCTCGTCTTCCCCGGTGGCAGCGGACTTCTTTTTTGTGGCAAAGAAGGAGGGCAGCCTGAGGCCTTACATAGATTATCGAATGCTAAATAACATCACGGTGAAAAATAAATATCCACTCCCCCTTATGAGTTCCACGTTCGAGCCACTCACTCACGCCACGGTGTTCACGAAGCTGGACCTGCGCAGCGCGTACCACCTGGTGCGCATCCGGGAAGGGGATGAATGGAAGACGGCCTTCAACACCCACCTAAGGCATTTCGAATACCTCGTTATGCCCTTCGGCCTCACCAACGCCCCGGCCGTCTTCCAGGCGTTGGTCAACGACGTGCTCCGGGACATGCTGAACACGTTCGCGGTGGTGTACCTGGATGACATCCTCGTGTTCTCCAGGACTGAGGAGGAACACCACCAGCATGTCCGCCTGGTCCTCCAACGGCTGCTGGAGAACAGGCTCTTCGTGAAAGCCGAGAAGTGCGTGTTCCACTCCGCCTCCATGGAGTTCCTTGGCCACATCGTGGAGAAGGGGCTCGTCCGCACTGACCCCAGGAAGACCCGAGCGGTGGAGGAGTGGGCACGGCCCACTAACAGGACGCAAATCCAGCGCTTCCTGGGGTTTGCAAACTTCTACCGGCGCTTCATCAGGGGGTTCAGCCGTGTGGCCGCCCCCCTCACTGCACTCACCTCCAACCTCCGCCCCTTCTCCTGGACCTCGGAGGCAGAAGCCGCCTTTTGGCCCTGAAGAGGCTGTTCACAACGGCTCCGGTGCTCGCCCACCCGAACCCATGCAGGCAGTTCATCGTGGAGGTGGACGCATCGGACACGGGCATCGGAGCCGTCCTCTCCCAGCGGTCGGAGGAGGACCAGAAGATCCACCCGTGCGCCTTCTTCTCCCGGCGTTTCAGTCCTGCGGAGAAGAATTACGACATCGGCAACAGGGAGTTGCTGGCCGTCCACGCCGCCCTAGAGGAGTGGAGACACTGGCTGGAGGGAGCAGGGCAGCCGTTCATCGTATGGTCCGATCACAAGAACCTGACCTACTTGCGGACGGCTAAGAGGCTCAACCCCAGGCAGGCGCGCTGGGCTCTCTTCTTCAGCCGGTTCGACTTCACCCTCACCTACCGCCCGGGCACCAAGAACGTCAGGGCAGACGCCCTCTCCCGTCTGTTTCCCGAGGGGTCCCCTGACGCCCCAGACACCATCCTTCCCCCGGCCCGGGTGGTGGGTGTCGTCACCTGGGCCATCGGTGGTGAGAAGGGCCCAGCGCGCCCAACCCGACCCACGCAATGGACCCCGGAACCGGCTATTTGTGCCTCCCTGTGTCCGGCCCCAGGTGCTGGAGTGGGGCCACTCCAGCCATCTTGCTTGCCACCCCGGTGTCTACCGAACGGCGGCCTTCATCCGCAGGGGTTTCTGGTGGCCCACCATGGAGGCAGACACCAGAGAATTCGTGGCAGCCTGCACCACCTGCGCCCGCAGCAAGGCTCTCCATCGCCCTCCAGCAGGTCTCCTGCGCCCCCTTCCTGTCCCCGGCCGACCTTGGTCCCACATTGCCTTGGACTTTGTAACTGGCCTCCCCGTGTCGCAAGGCAATGACACCATTCTGACCATTGTCGACCGGTTTTCCAAGGCCGTCCCCTTTGTTGCCCTCACCAAACTCCCCTCTGCAGCCGAGACGGCGGACCTTCTCGTCTCCCACTTCGTCCGACCCCATGGGATTCCCCTGGACATTGTCTCTGACCGTGGTCCCCAGTTCACTTCGAAGGTATGGCAGGCCTTCTGTAAGGGGATTGGGGCCACGGTCAGCCTCTCCTCCGGGTATCACCCCCAGACCAATGGGCAGGCAGAGCGGGCCAATCAAGCCCTGGAGGCGGCTTTACGTTGCATTACCACCAGCAACCCCGCCTCCTGGAGCAAGTACCTGCCCTGGGTGGAGTACTCGTTCAACTCCATGGAGAGTTCGGCTACCGGTTTGTCCCCCTTCGAGTGTTCTCTTGGCTATCAACCTCCTCTGTTCCCCCATCAGGAGTTGGAGGTGGCGGTCCCGTCCACGAAGGCCCATCTCGTTTGGAAGACCGCCCGGGCCGCTCTGTTGCGAGCTACAGAGCGGGCCCGGCGCAGCGCCAACCGGCGGAGAGTGCCGGCTCCAGCTTATCGACCTGGCCAGAAGGTATGGCTCCTGGCCCGGGACCTGCCCTTCCCTACCATCAACCGGAAGCTGGCTCCCCGCTACGTCGGTCCCTACACCATCGACCGCATCGTCAACCCTTCGGCGGTGCGTCTCCATCTCCCTACCTCACTCAAGATCCATCCCGTCTTCCATGTCTCGCGCCTCAAACCGGTAGCCACCAGCCCCCTGTCTCCCCCTGTCCAAGCTCCTCCACCCCCCAGGATCCTCGACGGTGGTGACATGGTCTGGGATGTCGACCAGCTGCTCGCCGTACGCCGCCGGGGGCGTGGGTACCAATACCTGGTGGACTGGGTTGGCTATGGGCCCGAGGACCGCAGCTGGGTTCCCCGGTCCTACCTGGCCGACCCCGCACTCCTGGAGGAGTTCTATCGGGCCCACCCCAACGCCATCGGACGGTCGCCCGGTGTCTACCGTAGAAGGGGGGGTCCTGTTGTGGTTACACCGCCCCGAGCTGCCTCCCCGGCACGTTCAAGCCACTCCCCCAGCTCGGACGTGCCGGAAACATCCCGAGCGCTGCACTGCACCAGGTGTTTGCCATCATCCATCAGGCACACCTGTGGCAATCAGGCAGCCTTCTACAAGAAGCCTCCCAGAACGTCTCTCTGTGCTTCGACGTACTGAACCCTGCGGTAAAGTTCTGACAAGCCCTCCAGCGTTCCTTGCATTCTGTTTATTCCCCAGTGTCTTATCTTCGTGTCTCTGTTTCCTCCCAAGACTCTCCCTCCGCGATTTCCACGGCTCCCCGCGTCTCCCTCGTCCCCAGCGACCTTCACGTTTTCTCCCCGGACCTCTCCTGCGATCTCCCCCCTTGTCCCTCTATCTGGACCCCTCCCTTCGGACTCGACTTCCCGGATCTCGGACTTGAACTTTCTCGGACAACCCCTCTTGGATCACGGACTGGACTTTCTTGCCAGGTGCACGCACATTTTTTCAACACCTCCTGGTCATTTACATACCGCACCACACATAGGCTAAAAACACTCACGCATAGTTATACACGCAAACCACGGGACACCACACATAGTTTATTCACACATCCCACTAACAGAACGCCTTTTTCACCATACATTTCCCTCCCACAATAAAACGACCGGGCGGCATTTCGGTGGCCTTCTAAGGCTCGTAAAAATCAAATTAACAATCGAAAAAATAGCCAACATTAATCCAACTCACCGAACAGCGGGCGACGTAGTTCTCTGCCGGACTCCGTCGAAAAGAGAGAATGGAGCTCCGCCTCTAAATATAAACTGGGAAATATGACACCACCTCCGGTAGATGGCACGCTCTCCGGAAAAGGCGGCCCCCCACGCCGTTGTCACGGGAAACGTGACGCGACATCCGGCAAACGCGCGCCCTCCCCATAGACGGAAAAAAACAGAAAGGGGGAGGAAAAAAAGAAAAAAAAAAGAAAAAAAGGGACAGTGTGTTTTTTCCAGAGACGGGTTAGGGTTAGAGTTATAGGACCGTGTGTCCGAGGAAAGTGACGTGTTGTTGACAAAATTGGAGTTTGGAGAGACTAGCTTGGTGACCTTCTTGGGCCAGATGGCGTAAGAGAGAGACCGAGTCACGGCTGCACTGCGTTGTGGTGGGGGCACAAAGCAGGAGGTCGTCGACGTACTGCCATAGGGTTGAGCCGCGCGTCAGCGTAAGTGTGCTAAGGCTGTCTCGAAGCGCCCCGTTGTAGATCGTGGGGCTTTCACAATAGCCCTGACACAGCCTTGTCCATGTGTAAGGCCGACCGTCAAATAGGAACGCAAACCAGAACAGGGACGCTGAAGAAAGCGTTGGCAAGGTCCACAACGGTAAACCGCCGTGCAGAAGGGGGAACCTGAGACATAAGGGTGTAGGGATTGGGGACGCAGGGCGTGCGAGCCCTGACAGCTGCATTTACTGCCTGAAGGTCTTGAACGAACCTCCATTCAGTGGGCTGTCCAGGTGGGCGTATCTTCTTCACGGGGAAGATGGGAGTGGAAACCGGGGAGGTGGGGCAAGGGACAATTATGCCCTTGACACGCAAGGCACTGAATACAGGGCAGATGCCATTAACCGCTTCCGGTTTCAAAGGGTACTGAGGTTGGTGGGGACGGAAGTCGGATTTCGGGGTAATGATGACGGGCTCACAGTTATGTATGAGACCTACATCCTATTTCCCGTCAGCCCAAAGATGGGAGGGGATGTTGTGAAGCTGCGGAGCAAGTGCAGTGTGTGTGTGTGTGTGTGTGTGTGTGTGTGTGTGTGTGTGTGTGTGTGTGTGTGTGTGTGTGTGTGTGTGTGTGTGTGTGTGTGTGTGTATGGGCCTCAGTCACTGACGGTGAGGGGGCGGAAAGAGCCAACATTCGTGGCGTCACCGCAACGGTGGCGCCACGAATGTGAGGGGGACCAGTCGCGTGAAGAGTCGGCGGGAAGCCAATCTGACGCCAGAGAAGCTTGTCGCGCGAGTGGACCCGTATCTGTCCACTGGGAACCCCGTCGTTTTACCAAGGAGACGTGCGGGACCGAGTCATCAACCGAAAACAACGCAGTTTGGTCGTTGTCTAATGTACACGTGACATGAGCGGTGCAGTGTAGGTTGTCCGCTGTCATGTAGGTCGATGCGTCCCCTGTTGTGGTGTGTGAGCAAGGGAGCAGAGCCACTGTGTGTATTGGGAGGCGGTAGGAGCCCACATGTAGACCCGTAGAGGGAGGGCGGGGTTATGTGTATGCAAAAAAATATTCGCTGCTGGTAACGAAGTGATGTACAGCCCTGATGAGGTGGAAACAACAGAGATGCCCAGTTGGATCATGCCATCTCCATCCAGCAAATTAAATGGGCAGTTATCAGAAATTAAAACAGGCAATTTTGTTGATGAGCTGTCATCCAGGCAAACAAGCGCACAGGAATGGATAATGGCTCCGTGACACACGTACCACTCGCAACAGTGGAGAGGACCGTTTGGCCGCTCCGTGTTAACCGTGGCTGGCCGATAGGCAGTTCTCACCACCGTTCGTGTGGCTCCAGTGTCTAACAAGAAAGGCAGCCCAGCATTTGCAAGATGCAAGGTTATCATTGGCAGTTTTCGGAAAGCTAGCTCATGAGATACATACTGTCCAACTGGGGAAGCTAACAGCAAAGCAGAGTCTTCATTGCAAATCAGTGTATTTGGTTGTGTCTGTGCATTCATATGACCTGATGTGGCAGCAGATGTGTCCAGGACCCCCCCCTCCTCCTCCCATGTCGCCTGTCAGTCCGAACCCCGGTATGAGCCTCCCCGTGGGGCCCACTGGTTGTGAGGTCCGTTGCTCCATCCTCGGCCTCTTCCGCGCCTTTGGTTGATGCCCTTGACGGAGTGGACAGTCTTCAGCCCAGTGACCGGGCTGGCCACATGTGAAGCAGCAGTCGTCACCCGGTTGGGGGCCGCTGGGCTGGGCGTGTTGTCACGGGTTCTGACATCGTGAACGGTCCCCGGGTCTGTCCTGTTGCACAGGTTAGTAGGGTGAAGGAAGCCGCTGCAGCGCCATGGAGGAGAGAGAGAGAGGTGCGATGTTTGTCCTGAGCCTGCCTTGCCTTCTGTTCTTCTTCCTTTTTCTGCATTTGATCGTGGGCATGATCAGCATGTCTCAGCAAGTCTTCCAGTCGTCTCTTTCCGTATCCTACGCAGTGTGTTTCTATGGCTTTCCTAACTCCGTCCTGCAGGCCGGCCAGGAAATGTTTGCAGAGGTGAGTTTCCCATTGGCCTCTCGCCGTGGACGGGGGAGAGAGAACTGGTGGCGGTTGGGGTGTTGGTGGTGGTGGTGGTGTCAGACGGGGTGTCGGTGGTGGTCCCAGGATCGGTCTCATGGCGCCGCGTTGTTGGACAGGTTGTTGGACGCACCCGGAGTCGTCAGAGGGGTGTCCCAGAGACATCGCTATGAGCTGCGGATATAAGGAAGACAAAAGGAGAGAGAGAGGCTGGCTGCCATGTGAGTATGGCGGAGGGGTGGATGTCAGAGATGGATTAGGAGAGGTGTGTGAGAACGGGTCTTTGGTTGATACGTGAGCTGTCGTATCTCTGTCTTTGTCCGAGTCGTCGCTGCGCGTCATAGTCCTCTGTAGCCTTTTTCTTTCCCTACTTTCACACTCTTTCTCCCACATTCCCAAAATTCTTTCTTGCTCTGCCATATACTCTAATCATGTTGTAGGAATCTTTTTCCTTTCTAAGACCTTCGCTTTTCCCATTTCCATGGACTATCGGACTTTCATTAGTTTATTCTTGCTCAAAGTTCCTTCAACAGGAAACCCATGATCCTGCATCCAGTCTAAAATATATTTTACCGAGTCTTCACCATATTTCCTTATCACTCATTATCTGATAGATCGGACCCTCCATATCTATCGGGGGCGGTTTACTGCCCTTGTTTCCCTTTTATTTTCTTTTTTCCCCTCAAAATTCACTTGATCCTACCAAATGACCACTTCTATTAGTGCGAGACCGAGGGTGAACAGCCGCTTAATTGTCAGTGCACGACCTCATCTGGTTTCAATAGTACGCGTTTTAAATGATCATTTTATCCTTTAAAGAATTCTGCTTACCCGTGCGATGAATCTCCCAGGGTTTTGCTGAGGGATCTCAGCGACACCGACCAAACGGACCACCCGCCTCTCCCTTTCTTCTTCTCAAACCTGGTGAGGTTATTGGGAGATCGGTGACTATGTTCTTGTCCCGAGATGATCGGTCAGCCGGTTGTACGTCTGGCGGGGCGACGTGAGATCCCGCTTCTGACACCAAATTGTTGTGGATTTTCCTTTATCCTTTTAATGGGCTCTTGCCCCAGCAACCTCTGGGGAGAATAATCATCGGACAAATATTGAAGCAAACAGAGAATCTTTAATGCATCTGCAGATGGAGAGACATAAGGCCACACAGAGGTTCGTCTGTGAGGATATGCTCTGCCTCTGAGCTGGAGATAGTGGTTTTTTATACAACAGTCCGTCGCGTCATACACTATGTTTCCTGCGTCAACTAAGGTGTAATCTTACAAAGGAATGAAGGAAACATCTACGTTAATCACGTTCTGTGCCTCGTGAGTGTCTGTACGCCTGTTGCACTTGTCTTTTGCTGTACCTGGCCGTTCCTGGGATGCGGCAATGGGGAGGCAAGCATAGTAACAGTTGCTATGTGGCCCCATGGAAGGTACGCATGAGAACAATGGTTATGTGTGTCTGCAGTGAGTGAGAAGTTTCATACACACAGACAAGTGGAAAACTACAGAGTACATACGGAGTGCATATGGAGAACATTTTGTACTCCACATACATCACCAACATCCTGCTCAGCTCTCCCCTTCTCAGCCTCCTCCTGCTCAGCTGCACCACTCTCCTCTCAGAGCCTCACCGCAGCCACATCGTCATGACACGACTGGTACGAATGCCATTGCGAGGTACTTGGTGCGCCGAGAGCTTGTGAATTCCGGTCTCATCCAGTTCAACGAGCGCCCAGAAAATTATTGGGCATGGAAGTCCTCTTTCTTCAACGCCATTGAAGGACTGAACTTAACTGCCAGCGAGGAGCTCGACCTCTTGACAAAGTCGTTAGGAAAAGAGTTCTCAGAGCACGTTACAAGGATTCGCTATGTGCACGTCGCCGACCCTGTAGTGGGCCTACAACATGTCTGGGAACGCCTAGAAGAGTGCTCCCCTGAAGTGATCGAGAGAGCGCTCTTCGAGAGGATAGAGAACTTTCCAAAAATCTCTCAGAAAGACCCCGTAAAGTTGAGGGAACTGGGAGACCTGCTGATGGAGTTAGACTCTGCTAAGTGTGAGGGCTACCTGCCGGGGCTCTCGTACCTGGACACCGCCAGGGGTGTCAACCCGATCGTTGAGAAGCTGCCACACAGTCTACAAGAGAGGTGGATAACTAAGGGTTCCCAGTACAAAGAGCGGCACCATGCCCCCCCCCATTCACCTTCTTCGCAGACTTCCTCTGCAGCGAGGCACACAGAAGAAACGACCCCAGCTTTACTCTCCCTTCAGCTCCCTCGAAAACGTCCAGCAAGTCCTCCACAGGGTTCTCAAAACATGAGCGATCAGAAAAGGAATCAAGACACGCCAAAACGAATGTCTCCACCCACAAGACAGAGGTCTCAACAAACCGCTCAGCTTCTCAGTCACGCAGTTCGAGCAGCATGCCTGGCGACAAAGGGAAACAATGTCCCATCCATCAGAAGCGCCATCCTCTAAAGAAATGTCGGGGTTTTCGAAGCAAGTCTCTTGAGGAGCGCAAAGCCTTTCTGAAAGAGAATGGTGCCTGCTACAGGTGTTGCTCCTCCACAACTCACTTGGCGAAGAACTGTAAGGCAACTTTGAAGTGCAGCGAATGTGAGAGCGATGACCACATAGCGGCGCTCCACCCTGGACCTCCTCCACGGGACAAAAAAGACAAGGACCCCACCTCAGAGCATGGCGGGGAGATTGAAGAGGAGGCGCCTCCACCAGCAGTCACCTCTAAATGCACAGCACACCCAGACAGAGCTAGTAACGTCTACATCGTCCTGGACGACCAGAGCAACAGATCTCTGGCGAGGTCTGATTTCTTCTACTTCATCCAAATCAGAGGTTCAGACTCACCGTACACCCTGCGTACATGTGCAGGAGTCACCGATACATCTGGAGGAAGAGCCACAGGGTTCTTGGCGGAGTCGTTGGATGGAAAAAACAAGTGTGCTGCTTCCAACACTCATTGAGTGCAACCATATGCCTGACGATCGGTCAGAAATCCCGACCCCAGAAGCTGCACAGCACCACAGCCACCTGAAGTCCATCGCTCGCAGAATCCCTCGCCTGGACCCTGAAGCCCAGATCCTGATACTTCTGGGACGCCACATCCTTCAGGTCCACAAAGTCAGGGAGCAACGCAATGGTCCTCCCAGCGCCCCCTATGCCCAACGTCTAGACCTGGGTTGGGTGGTTATAGGGGACGTGTGCCTGGGTTCAGCCCACAAGCCAGCAGCTGTGACTTCCTATCGCACCAGCGTGCTCGAAAACGGAAGGCCATCTCTCCTCACTCCGTGCCCCAACCGTCTCCAGGTCAAGGAAAGGTTCCTCCTTACAGCATCAAACATGACACCCCAGTCCCTGATGATGACAAAGTGGGGCTTTCCATCGAAGATCGTCTGTTCCTGGAGTTCATGGACAGAGAGATGGTGATGGACGACACCAACAGCTGGGTGGCGCCTCTCCCATTCCGATCCCCTCGTCGACGGCTCCCGAACAATCGAGACCAAGCTCTCAGCAGACTTACCTCTCCCCGCCGCACCCTGGAAAGAAAGCCTAAGATGAAAGCCGACTTCGTCACACCTTCATGCAAAACATCTTTGATCACGACCAGGCTGAGTTGGCCCCACCACTACCGGAGGGAAGTGAGTGCTGGTACTTACTTATCTTCGGCGTCTACCACCCTCAAAAGCCAGACAAGATCAGGGTTGTCTTCGATTCCAGCGCTCAACATCACGGCATCTCCCTGAACGATGTGCGTGCTACTTACCGGCCCGGATCTGAACAGCTTGCTGGGAGTCTTGCTGCGCTCCCGAAGAGAAACAGTGGCTGTCATAGCGGACATCGAGCAGATGTTTCACAGCTTCGTCGTTCGAGAAGACAACAGAGATTTCTTGTGTTTCCTGTGGTTCAACAACAACGACCCCAACCGAGAGATTGCCGAGTATCGCATGAAAGTCCACGTATTCGGCAACTCACCATCCCCAGCTGTCGCCATCTATGGACTTCACCGAGCAGCAGAACACAGCTCCAGGGAACACGGAATGGATGCCAAGCACTTAGTGGAACGCGACTTCTACGTCGACGACCGCCTCGCTCTGGCTGGGTTGCGTCCCGAGGGGCAGCCGTGAGTAGAGGGAGGAGTCGTTGGCAGCTTGACTGGAGGTGGCCACTTGCTGTGTATTTAGCATAGCAGCACACTCAGCTGCTCCCTCAACCTGTAGTGCGATGGTAATTGCTCTGGACAGCAGCAGATCGTCTTTTTCCAGCAGGAGAGTCTCACGCACCTTTGCGTTGTTGGTGTGTTCGATTAGCTGGTCGCGAACCATCTCGTCCTGAAGCGCGCCAAACTTGCATGAGCTAGCTATCCCTCGCAAATTAGCTACGTACTGCCGCACAGACTCACCAGGCAGTTGGTGTCGCTGACGGAATATAAATCGCCGAAGGAGGGCACTCTGTGGAGCAGCGAAATGGGTGCTCATAAGTCCCACAGCTTTGTCAAAGTTTGTGACGTTCCCCAGAGTCCCGAGCACACGATGACCCTCTGCTCCCAAGCAGTGTAGCAACAGAGCCGTCTTCCTAGCCTGGCTCACGTCGTCGAGCCCTGAGGCGATGATGTAATTTTCAAAACTATGTAGCCAGCGAGTCCATGGTACCGGAGGCTCGCCAGGTAACGCCAGGAAGGGGGCAGGTGGTGGGAGAGAGATATCAGCCATCCTCGTCGCCAATATTGTATTGAGAAATCACGTCAGGACACAGCGCTGTCGCTCGACACAACCTCTACGTTGCATTCTTTATTTAGACTGACACAGCATCACAGGCAGACCCGATCAAACAACCCAGAGCCCGCAGGCATCACCAAGCGATCCCAGCACAATAGAACAGCACCAAATCAAATGCAGCACTGTCGATGTGTGCAGACATAACAAGGGGCTTACCAGCGTTTCCCATTGGAAGTAACAACCCCTTTCAGCCCGCGATTTAGCAAACACCGTTCACATGTGTCGCACCGGGCATTCATGCAGCATAAGCCTCGGTTTGTAGCTAAGAGCCGTTCACAATGTGCTGCACGAGGCCTACCTACACGTGTTGCTAGTGCTAGCTAACGTTAGCTAGTACAAGAAGTGAATCTCTTGTGCTGCTTAGCTACGGGTGCTTAATAGTGACGAGCATAATCGTTCAATAAAAATTAGGCTCACATGCATCGAAACTGACGATATTAAATGATTCCAAGTAGAAAATTCAACAAGCCAACTAGCTAGATAGCATTTGCCTTGGCGTGGGACTGACAAGCTAGCATAAGCTAACGTGAGCTAGTGAAAATTCGCACACATTAAAATGACATCTGGATGTAACGTTACATGTATATAGACATCTCCGATATCGTTATGCAAGCAGGTGAGCGGCTAACGTTAAACCGGAATTAAGCAAGCGAGACTGTGTGGCTAGCTAGAATTAGCAGGCCCCGTTTATAGCAGCTAGCAGCAGGTCTGTCTTCTAACGTCAGGCGTAGCCAATCGCTCGGTTGGTTGTCGGTGTGATAACGTGGCAATATTCGCTAACTTTAAAAAAAAAAAAAATTCGCTAACTAACGTTAGCTAGCTTATGCTAGCTAGTCGTTTCCTAGCCAGGCTAGCTAGCTATGAACGTATAAACTGCCGTGCGATAACGTTATAATTAGCTTTAATCAGTCACTTAAAAATCACACTCGAGTGTGCCAAAATGTTACAAAAACATGTCGATATTCAATGTTTACTGGGGTTTTTCGCGCTTCGGCTCACTTCTTACCGAGAAATTGGCACTTGGCACAAGTTGGCCGTGAACTTGACTTCTCCTCAGGGCTCCAAGCAGTGAAAAGAAAAATGGCATAAAATCAAGAGATTTTGAGAACCAAAGTTTGGCTACGTCAGTAGTCACGTGACATACTGGATGGAAAAATAGTCTTTGGTTTTAAGTCAGTCAAATACATTGTACCAATGAGGCCCTGATTTCCATTGAATTAAAGTGATTTTAATACATATATAGACCCAAAATATCATAAATACCATTATATCGGGTCCAATCAAATAAAAAACACGCTTTAATTGAATGGCAGCATATGATCACTTTTTACTGTGTGGATGCAAACAGTGAAACTTATGTAACCCCTTTTTCACTGGCGGGTGAAGTAATACTTGGGGTAGTATTGGTCGAGGATCAATGACCACACCGGGTTATAGAACTCAGGTTTAATCGTGGCTCAGTAGGCAGACGTAATAACCATACGTGGTAGTGGTGTAACCATAATAACAGTCCGGGTAGTACATAGCACCTATTGTAGTTCCAGTGGATATACATGGCGTTATATCACTACAACCAGCTGCACTGATGTTTGCTCGGGAGCTACAGACGCCTGTGGATCTGGTCTTTGGCAAGCCGCCAAACCCACCAGTACGAGTGCCGCCGGGCCAGGACTATGTAGACGCACTACAGGACCGGATGGAGGCTCCTCATCAGCTGGCTCCAGAAAATATGGCTTCTGCAGGGGAAAGGCAGAAGAGAGCCTATGATGTACGTTGCCACTGCAAAGAGTACCAGCAGGGGGACAACGTATGGGTGTATAACCCACGGCGAACGAAGGGACGGTCCCCAAAGCTGAACAGCAACTGGGAGGGGCCCTGCCTCATCCTGAAGAGGATCTCAGAGGTCATCTATAGAGTGAAGCTCCACAGCCGCCCTCGGATAGTCATCCTTCACCAAGATCGCCTCGCACCTTACTTAGTACAGACCAGGCTACCGGGGTCCAGGGAGGGGGTAAGGACACTGCTGGATCAAAGCCAACCTCCCTGGATGTCAGCAAGGAGCTACCATTAGAGCACCTTGTTTTGGGCCAGGGAGGGGGCGGGGACACTGGGTTTACAGAGCTGCCCTCCCTGGCCAGGAATGGAAACAGCGGTGACGTCGACGTCGACGGTGGGGGCTCAGACCCAGCGGATGCAGAGCCGCCCCCGTCATCCATCAGCAGCCCGCGGCAAGGAGCAGCCCGGGATGGGAGAGCTGCTCGGCGGAAGAAACCCTCATGGTGGATGGACCCATCCACATGGGATTTGGGTTAGGCCAACGGGACGTTGGTCTTTCAAGGAAGGAGGCAGTGTGGCGAATTCAACTAGAGTGTTCCTGCTCCAAGTTCATTTGCATGTTACCCACGATGCAACTGAAATGTCGATGTTTTGGTTATGTTGTGGGCTATTGAACACGTTAAAAACGGGCATATCTGTTACAGATAGCGGGGATGCGGTGCAAGGTGATGGGGACGTTACGAGAGAAGTTGATTAGACAACATGCTATTTCCCACCATGAGGGTAAAGAGTAGGCAAATAGATAAGGTCGCTTCTGTGGCCAAGAAAAGGATCAAGCTGAGACCAAAACGAATTTGTGACTGTTATGACTAGCTTGGCTTGCGGTCATTAAAAGCTTGCTTGTTAACTCTGAAAGGTTTGCTGAGAAGTCCATTATTTGACCACGTCAAAATATCATCATGTTGATTTTATGTCAACCCATTTGGCCCCGCTACACTGGGAGGAGCCATTACATATGAAGCCCCTGCCCCCCCCCAAAAAACAAACAAAAACAAAACAAAAATAAAAAATGATGTCAGTCATTTATTTGCGACTGTTGTGCGGACTGTGTGTGTTGAGCAGCGACCCCCGGTACACCCTTGTTACAGTCGTTTTTGCTGACCCGGAAGTTGTACTGTCAAGCAAGCGCCACAAACAACGCGCGCGGACAGCCTGGACACGGCAGCAGTGGCACATCCTACAAGATTAATAAAGTGTGAGTATTAATCATATACGTTTTGATGCAAGCTGTGCCTTGCCCCTTTAAGGAGAGGGCTTAATGGGTATTGTGTGTGTGTGTGGGGGGGTGATGTAGACGCAGCCGTGTGTGTGTGTGTCTGTGTATTTTCTGTTTGTAGCCGCAGCCGCGGAGACTCTAGTTTGCCGACAGATAGGAAGGTAGCCACCGTTACCAGTGATGATTTGTATGCATCACGGGGAGGGAGGGAGGGAGGCTGCCGTGTGTTAAATGGGACTGCAGTGCAGGGCAGTGGCCGGCCCGTTCTCCACCGCAGAGTTGGTCCGGACTCTTTATGAAGTTGTTACCAGCTACGAGCCAGGCTAAGCTAAATAGACTAGCGAGACACCCACCAGAGGCTTCCAACTACGGTTCGGAGCCGCGACGCTGGAGAGGTAACAGTACTAGACGTGCTGCTGCACTAGACGTTTTGTTGTTTTGTTGTGTTAAGTTACAAGTAAAGCTGAGCGTCGCTGTGTAAGTTAGCTTTTACCTAATCAACGTCAGCCAACTTGCTAAGTAGGCTGTTGCTCTGCGTGCGCGTTTTCATTTTTGGGGTAGCATGCGGCGATAGCTTTTATTAAAAAGCATGCGAATTTGCCCTGGGAATCAGTGGAGGCTGATGGAAGTGCCCCATTTGTATCTTAACTGTCATCTTCTTCTCTCTATAGACACTGTGGGACCTGAGCAGGACCCAAACAGACCTCACCTACGATGCAGTCCCATGTAGACCAGTATAGTATGGTCTATAATAGCAGATCATGATCCAGCTCAAGGTTATTGTAGTTCAGTAAAACTGAACTAAAACCATTTGTGAAAAGAGAAGAAAAAAAACAAAAAAAAAACGTTTCAGTTCACTGAAATAAAAATAAAACTTGACTTTAGAGGAGCAAGAAGAGGAAGCGAGTGAAGGCAGAGCCGAAGATCAAATGGTGGAAGTTGAAGAAGGAAAACTGTTGTGTGGAGTTCAGGCAGGGGTTAAGACAGGCACTGGGTGGATAGTGGAGAGTTGCCGGACGGCTGGGCAACCACTGCAGAAATAGTGAGGGAGACAGCTAGGAAGGTACTTGGTGTGTCGGCAGGACAGAGGAAGGAAGAAAAGGAGACTTGGTGGTGGAGTGAGGAAGTACAGCAAAGTATACAGAAGAAGAGGTTGGCAAAGAAGAAATGGGATAGTCAGAGAGATGAAGAAAGTAGACAGGAGTACAAGGAGACACAACTTAAAGCTAAGAGAGGTGGCAAAGGCAAAAGGCGTATGGTGAGTTGTATGACAGGTTAGACACTAAGGAAGGAGAAAAGGACTTGTACCGATTGGCTAGACAGACGGACCGAGCTGCAAAGGATGTGCAGCAGCTTAGGGTGATGAAGGATAGAGATGGAAATGTGCTGACGAGCGAAGAGAGTGTGCTGAGAAGGTGGAAGGAGTACATTGGGGGGCTGATGAATGAAGAAAATGAGAGAGAGAGAGCAGGTTGGATGATTTGGGGATAGTGAATCAGGAAGTGCAGTGGATTAGCAAGGAGGACGTGAGGGCAGCTATGAAGAGGATGAAGAGTGGCAAGGCAGTTGGTCCTGATGACATACCTGTGGAGGCATGGAGATGTTTAGGAGAGATGGCAGTGGGGTTTTTAACTAGATTGTTTAACTCAAACTTGGAAAGGGAGAGGATGCCTGAGGAGTGGAGAAGAAGCATACCGGTACCGATTTTCAAGAACCAGGGCGATGTGCAGAACTGTAGCAACTACAGAGGTATAAAGTTGATCAGCCACAGCATGAAGATTTGGGAAAGAGTAATCGAAGCTAGGTTAAGAGGAGGAGAGGTGACGATTAGCGAGCGGCAGTATGGTTTCATGCCACGAAAGAGCACCACAGATGCGATGTTTGCTTTGAGAATGTTGATGGAGAAGTATAGAGAAGGCCAGAAGGAGCTACATTGTGTCTTTGTAGATTTAGAGAACGCATAAGCCAGGGTGCCGAGAGAGGAGATGTGGTATTGTATGAGGAAGCCGGGAGTTGCCGAGAAGTATGTAGGAGTGGTGCAGGATATGCACGTGGAAGTGTGAGAGTGGCGAGGTGACAGATGGGTTCAAGGTGGAGGTGGGATTACATCAAGGATCGGCTCTGAGCCCCTTCTTGTTTGCAATGGTGATGGACAGGTTGACGGATGAGATCAGGCAGGAGTCTCTATGGACGATGATGTTCGCGGATGACATTGTGATCTGTAGCGAGAGTAGGGTGCAGGTGGAGGAGAGCCTGGAGATGTGGAGGTATGCACTGGAGAGAAGAGGAATGAAAGTCAGTAGGAGCAAGACGGAATACCTGTGTGTGAAAGAGAGGGAAGACAGTGGAATGGTCAGGAGTGGAGGTGACGAAGGCATATGACTTTAAATACTTGGGGTCAACAGTCCAAAGTAACGGGGAGTGCAGGAGAGAGGTGACGAAGAGAGTGCAGGTAGGGCGGAGAAGAGTGTCAGGAGTGATTTGCGACAGAAGGGTGCCAGCAGGAGTTAAAGGGAAGGTTTACAAGATGGTTGTGAGACCAGCTATGTTGTATGGTTTGGAGACAGTGGCACTGACGAAAAGACAGCAGGAGGCGGAGCTGGAGGTGGCAGAGTTGAAGACGCTAAGGTTTTCACTGGGAGTGACGAAGAAGCACAGGATTAGGCACGATTATATTAGAGGGACCGCTCAAGTTGGACGGTTTGGAGACAAAGCAAGAGAGGCAAGATTGAGATGGCTTGGGCATGTGTGGAGAAGGATGCTGAATATGGAGCTGTCAGGGAAGAGGAGAAGAGGAAGGCCAAAGAGGAGGTTTATGGATGTGGTGAGGGAGGACATGCAGGTGGCTGGTGTGATAGAGGAAGATGCAGAAGACAGGAAGAAATGGAAACGAATGATCCGCTGTGCCGACCCCCAACGGGAGCAGCCGAAAGTAGTAGTAGTAGACTTTAGAGGAAAAAACAAATAAACAAACAAACAAACAAACAAAGTGAAACGATATTGTGCACTTTCAAAAGTAACTAAGATAAAATCCAAATGTTCCTCTTCGGCAGTCTGTCAAAACGATGATGACTGTGATGCAGTTTAAGCGGAGCAAGTGCACCTGTGTGTCATCAGGCCCGCATTAGAGTGACAATATCGAAATAATAGTGAAGAAGAAGACAAAAACAAAGTAAAAAAAAAGTATGGGAGAGCATGGTGAGGGCTGGTCTTGGTTTGTGCCTGCCTAGATGTGTCTATCTGAGCAGTTGGCATTGGTCTGACTTACTGTACCCTTACTGTCTTTCAGCCAATGGAGTATATTTTCCGGGATGACTGCACTGATGCCGATCCCGAGGATGGAGTGGTTGGTGGTGGTGTCCGAGATCCCTTGCCCCCTGTCAGAAGTGAACCTCGCTGCCCTTCAGGGATTAATAAATCTCATGACATCGACCTGGTGTGATCAGGAGCTCTATATTCAGACAGTTGATCTTGTGCGAAGACTGTGTTCTTGAAGATGACAGTCCCAGTCCCACATTTTGCAATTTTGCCCCCTCCTTTGGTAGCAAGAAATATTTTTGCTCTTTCTGTCTCTGGCCACTGAGGATGGTAAGATTCATCGATTCACACTGGTGAAGCTAGCCAGCCAGCCAGCCTTTCAGCCAGCCAGTCTGTCAGCCAGCCAGCCAGTCTGTCAGCCAGCCAGCCGCATGCATGTTCAAGATTTTGACTGCACCGTTAAAACAAGTGTGCACCGGGTACAATTTGGGATGAAACTAGTGAAAAGGCCTGTTTGTGAAAGGTCTAAGTGTGTGTGTGTGTGTGTGTGTGTGTGTGTGTGTGTGCGTGTGTGTGTGTGTGTGTGTGTGTGTGTACACTTATTTGCTAGTGCAGGGGTCCAAAGCAGTCCACAGCTCAGGAGCAGAAAGTGATGGTAATAATGTTCGTTGTTTCAGAGCATTAAAACAAAGTGGATTCGGGCGTTTGTGTTGTCGTGACGCAGATTCAAGCCTGTGGTGCGTCTGCTTTAGTTTGGGGGTAAAAATGACGACTTGACTTGTGAAAGTCTTTCTGTCACACTGATGACGCGCTGCTTGCTGTTCAGTGAAGTGTTCTAGTACAACAATGTGCACACTTGAGTGTTGAACTCCTGTTCACGGTCAGTAGGTGAACTTGACATACACTTAAAAGGGTCCTTTTAAAGGTGCAGCGTTGCGGTCGGCATCACTGAGTGCCAGCATGAAATGCATATTTGAAATGGGCAGAAGGAGGGAATTAAGTACCCCAATTTAATTCCCCAAAACGTGTTGAAACTGAATTTGTGATGACGGACAAACCCACCGCCCTCTGCTGGCTCCGTCCCTTTGGAAATGTGGGGGACATTCAAGTTTGGCTATGCAAAGTTGACTTTGTTTCCCCTTGTTGTTTTGACTTGACTAAGTAGTAAATTGTGTCGCTAATAACTCGAAATGTATAGCAAACAAATGTCAACAGCTTGGAAACATGTTGTTATTCTTTTCTGCCTTAACATGACACTGGCAAACAGCACATAAAGGAAGCGTGTTAGGTGGTAAACCCTTTAAGACACGTTTATACATCCTATCAACAAAGCCTGCGCCACATTTGATGGCTGTCGCCATAGCTTCCTTACATTCACAGTATTTCACCCAATGTGCAGTGGGAAATGTGACGGCGTGGCGCTAACAAGTGGAAAACAAATCTGCCATCCGTTCCACACGTGTGGTCGAAGCGGACGGTGATGTTAGCGAAAGTAGTAATGAATAAATAAATAGATAAACAAATAAATGTTATGCGTGCGGTACGGACGAAGACTCGGCACTCGGACAGACTTCACTGGTCTTTAATGTAACATTGTCTTATCTTGCAGACGTCCACGTGTACACGGCTACAACTCTCTAGCAACGGAACAACGCTCTTCCTCGAGGCAAGTATACATATAGTATATGTATAGAAGGTTGTGTAGAGAAGGTTGGATGATGTAGGGATAGTGAATCAGCAAGTTCAGTGGATTAGCAAGGAGGAAGTGAGGGCAGCTATGAAGAGGATGAAGAGTGGCAAGGCAGTTGGTCCTGATGACATACCTGTGGAGGCATGGAGATGTTTAGGAGAGATGGCAGTGGGGTTTTTAACTAGATTGTTTAAGTCAATCTTGAAAAGTGAGAGGATGCCTGAGGAGTGGAGAAGAAGCATACCAGTGCCGATTTTCAAGAACCAGGGCGATGTGCAGAACTGTAGCAACTACAGAGGTATAAAGTTGATCAGCCACAGCATGAAGATTTGGGAAAGAGTAATCGAAGCTAGGTTGAGAGGAGGAGAGGTGATGATTAGAGAGCAGCAGTATGGTTTCATGCCACGAAAGAGCACCACAGACGCGATGTGTGCTTTGACAATGTTGATGGAGAAGTATAGAGACTGCCAGAAGGAGTTGCATTGTGTCTTTGTAGATTTAGAGAAAGCATACGACAGGGTGCCAAGAGAGGAGGTGTGGTATTGTATGAGGAAGTCGGGAGTTGCAGAGAAGTATGTAGGAGTGGGACAGGATATGTATGAGGAAAGTGTGACAATGGTGAAGTGTGCAAGGTTGGAATGACAGATGGGTTCAAGGTGGAGGTGGGATTACATCAAGGATCGGCTCTGAGTCCTTTCTTGTTTGCAATGGTGATGGACAGGTTGACGGACGAGATCAGGCAGGAGTCTCCATGGACGATGATGTTCGCGGATGACATTGTGATCTGTAGCGAGAGTAGGGTGCAGGTTGAGGAGAGCCGGGAGAGGTGGAGGTATGCACTGGAGAGAAGAGGAATGAAAGTCAGTAGGAGGAAGACGGAATACCTATGCGTGAATGAGAGGGAGGACAGTGGAATGGACAGGATGCAAGGAGTGGAGGTGACAAAGGCATATGAGTTTAAATACTTGGGGTCAACTGTCCAAAGTAACGGGGAGTACAGGAGAGAGGTGAAGAAGAGAGTGCAGGCAGGCAGGGTGGAGTGGGTGGAGAAGAGCGTCAGGAGTGATTTGCGACATAAGGGTACCAGCAAGCATTAAAGGGAAGGTTAACAGGATGGTTGCGAGACCAGATACGTTATATGGTTTGGAGACAGTGGCACTGACGAAAAGACAGCAGGAGGCAGAGCTGGAGGTGGCAGAGTTGAAGATGCCAAGATTTTCACTGGGCGTGACGAAGAAGGACAGGATTAGGAACGATTATATTAGAGGGACAGCTCAAGTTGGACGGTTTGGAGACAAAGCAAGAGAGGCAAGATTGAGATGGCTTGGACATGTGTGGAGGAGAGATGCTGGGTATATTGGGAGAAGGATGCTGAATAGGAAGCTGCCAGGGAAGAGGAAAAGAGGAAGGCCAAAGAGGAGGTTTATGGACGTGGTGAGGGAGGACATGCAGGTGGCTGGTGTGACAGAGGAAGACACAGAAGACAAGAAGAAATGGAAACGGATGATCCGCTGTGGCGACCCCTAACGGGAGGAGCCGAAAGTAGTAGTATATATATATATATGTGTGTGTGTGTGTATACATATACTATATACATATACACACACACACACACACACACACACACACACATATATATATATGTATATAGCGGCCCCTTACCGATGGGCTCCAACACTGGTAAATGCCTTAATTGTCAAAGGTGGGATACTACACCCCCTTCCCTTTTAAGGTAAGAATACAATCAACAACAGTGTCAACAATCATATAAGTTTCACCAGCTTCATAAAGGATTAGAGTAAAACAGATAAGTAATCTTAAAGCACGTTTTTTTTAAACATGTTAAAGTTCATCAAGTTCAGAGTTCAATCTTCTACACTAAACAGTAGTCTCCTTTGTTTGCCTCTTTTCCCTGATCGTGATTTCCGGCAGCAAATATGCCAGTGTTGTTTGTTTTGAAGCTGGTGAAGGTAGTGTACATTATTTGCAAGATATTTACAAGTTATGTGTAGCTATTTCCATGTCACTTTAATGGACTATGTGAACACTGTAGCCTGTTTTATGTCTGTGGCTGTATAATATGAGTTATATAGCATACAGTAACTGGTCTCATCTTCTGTGTCATTTCACTTTTACAAATGTATTCTTTCATGGGGATGACGACAACATTAAAGAGCATTCAACTTCACTACAGCCTCCGACTTTCTCTTGAAGCCTGTTCGCTATCTGTCAATTTGTATGCATCAAGGATAGGCAACATGGTCCAGAAAGGTCCGGTGTGGTTGCAGGTCTTTGTTCCAACCAATGAGTTATGTAACCAGCAGCATAGAACACCATAGGACTGCCCCCGTTACAGTTACACACCTGAGTCTACAAATCAAGGTCCTTAGCAAAGATTATTGGTTGACTAATAGAATGAGGTGTGTAACTGCTTGGTTGGAACAAAGACCTGTCAGGGTCTGTCGTGTGTCAGTTTCCCGTTATATTTTGATAGTCTTGTCTCTGTGTTCACGTCCTGTTCCCCGTGTGATTACCTGTCCCGGCCCTTATGTGTTTCACCTGTGCCTCGCTATCCCTTCCCTCCTGTGTGTATTTAACCAGTGCTCCCCTGTGTGTCAGTGCCAGATTGTCTTGTCTCCTAGAGCAGCATTCCAGCATTTCATGTTAGAGAGTATCCCCGTGTCTGACTGTTTCGTTCCTGGTTTCCGAGTCTCAGTCTCCTGTTTTGGTACCGTCGCCTGTTTGTTAGTCCGCCTGGTTCTTGAAGCCTTGTGCCTGCCGATTTTGTACCGCTGCCTGTCTGATTGCCTTTCTGGATTTTGACCCTTGGACCGAATTATAGACCCTGAGAACTGGTTACTGTCTGCCTGCCTGCATTTGTGTCGGCCAGTCTCTGTGTTCTTGATAGAACAATCTGGCCAAGATGGACACAGCAGAGCAGGACTCCGTGCTCGCTACCCTCGAAGTGCAGGAGCGTCGGCTCCGACAACAGGAGGAGAAGATTGAACAGGTGCGTCTGGCTGTGGCAGAAGCTTCCCAGCGCAGTGAAGCGGTGTGCGGCACAGTTACCGCTCAAGTCAACTACGTCATCGGACAGCTTCAAGCCATGGGCTCAGCCACTCACCCCTCTCAGTCAGCTGAAACCCCTGCGCCGGCCTCATCGTCAGCTCCGGCACCAGAACCGCCTCTGGCTCCTGCTCCTCCCTCAGAAGTCAGACCCGTCAGGCTCTCCAGTCCGGAAAGATTCTCTGGGGAATCCGATGACTGCCGCCCCTTCCTCTCTCAGTGCGAGCTCCACACACACACAATATGTACACTATATGTATAAAAGTTTTGGGATAACTGACCATTACACCTACGGGAGCTGTAATGACATCTTAGTCTAAATCCATAGAAAGCCATATTCCACGAAGCTCCCGGCGCACAGTTTTTGTGCCGATGTTAATGCCAGGGGAAGTTTGGATCCCTGCAGAGTCAACAGAGCGTTGGCGACTTGAGTTGCTGTTGTCCTTAAAGGCTTGCACTTTTCAATAATAGCACTTACAGTTGGTTGACGGTGGAATATCCAGCAGGGATGAAATGTGACGAGCGGACTCATTGCAAAGATGGCATCCAGTACCACGCTTGAATTGAAAATGTGTACAAGATGATATTGAAAATGAGGAAAGCATTAGGAAGGAAAGGTGATGACATATGAAGCATAAAGAATAAACGGGATGACATTGAGCCCAAAGATATCTTTTGAGCACCTAAGCTAGAGAGGACGATGTTGTGAACAGAGCTACTAGTACAGCAAGTACGCCCCTGGTACAGCAAGTACGCCGCTGGTACAGCAAGTACTGTAAAAGCGATGGATGTGTGTGAAGGAGAGATGCTGGGTATATTGGGAGAACGATGCTGAATAGGAAGCTGCCAGGAAAGAGGAAAAGAGGAAGGCCACAGAGGAGGTTTATGGACGTGGTGAGGGAGGACATGCAGGTGGCTGATGTGACAGAGGAAGACGCAGAAGACAAGAAGAAATGGAAACGGATGATCCGCTGTGGCGACCCCTAACGGGAGGAGCCGAAAGTAGTATATATATATATATATATATATATATATATATATATATATATATATATATATATATGTGTGTGTGTGTGTGTGTGTGTGTGTGTGTAATATATCTATACACACACACACACACACACACACACACACGTATATATATAGCGGCCCCTTACCGATGGGCTCCAACACTGGTAAATGCTTTAATTGTCAAAGGTGGGATACTACACCCCCTTCCCTTTTAAGGTAAGAATATTGTGGCGAACGTAGAAGCAACGACAAAGGTAACTTTGCAGCCCCTTTATTGAACTCACACAGAAACAAGAACTTACAGAAATGTGTTACAATACATGGGGGTCATCTACTCGAACAACAAAGTTGTTCAGGGTTTCAGTTCCAAGGTTACACAACACAACAGAATGACAACTACAATTACACCACAACACATAGTAATCACATAAACACATAAAACCACATAAAACACTTACAAAACATTTAATAACAACTGACAATCTGCACGCAGTGCCTGATGGGTAAACCAGGACAATTGGCACAATTCTGACGGGGTAGCAACTTCGCTACATTACCCCCTCCAGCGTGTCGCCTGTCCTCAGCCGACAACAAAGTCCCTATAGCGAAGGGGAAGCCGTCTCCGCCGCCGCGGGGTCACGGGTCCCTGTTCCCCACTGTCTGTCCGGTTGGTAGGGCCTGTGGGTGTAGGAGGGACCGTCCCGGATGGGCTAAACTGATCTACAGGTTCTTCAGCCAAGGGGCGGTAAGGTGCCAAACAGTCCCGGTGCAGAACTACCACCCGCCCCCGGACACACAGTTTCACCCGGTACACAACATCTGAAAGCTGCTCCAACACCTCACAGGGCCCCACCCACTGGCTGGCGAGCTTGGGGGAGACTCCTCTCTTCCGGATTGGGTTGAAGACCCACACCTTTGCTCCTGGGGTGAAGGAGCGGCCCTGACAACGAGTGTCATATGCCCGCTTTTTTTTTTGCACCTGCCTGTTCCTGATGCTGCCGAGCAAACACTTGTGCCTCGGCCAGACGTTGTTGGAGGTCCCGCAGGTACTCGAAACCGGGTATCTTGGGAAGGTCAGTACCCGGGGGCGTGCCAAAGGCTAAGTCCACAGGGGTCCGCAGTTCTCTCCCGAACATGAGCGCGGCCGGTGTACACCCGGTACTTTCTTGTACCGCCGACCGGTACGCCCACAGGACCAGGGGTAGATGACAGTCCCAGTCTCGCTGGTGCCGTGAGGTGACAATAGCGAGTTGTGTTGTGAGCGTTCGATTGAACCTCTCCACCAGTCCGTCGCTCTGGGGGTGGAGGGGCGTGGTCCTGGTCTTCTTCACCCCCATGCGTTGACACACCTCAGCGAATACCTGTGCTTCGAAGTTCCACCCCTGATCGCTGTGTATTTCTTCGGGCGCACCGAACCGACAGAACATCTCACACACCAGCCGCTCGGCTGTAGTGGCAGCGCTCTGGTCTGGGACCGCATACGCCTCAGACCATTTGGTAAAGTAGTCCATGGCCACAAGGACGTACCGGTTTCCGTTGTCTGTGGTGGGAAATGGGCCAAGAAAGTCCACACCGACCCGTTCCATGGGGGGCCCCCACCTGATCTTGTTGTAGAGGGGCATGGGAGCGTCTGGTTGGTCCTTTCTTGGCAGTGCAGGCATCACAACAGTGCACAAAAAGTTCAGTGTAATGCCTGCATCCGGCCCAGTGGAACCGTTGGCGCAGTTTGTTCAGCGTCTTTGCCACCCCATAGTGACCTGCCCCCACCGAGCCGTGGGCTGCCCGTAGCACTCGTTGGCGCCAGTCCTTGGGCACCAGTAACTGCCACACACTTCTTCCCCGGCCCGGCGCTTGCCAGACTCAGTACAACGGTCCATCACGCCGGGCCAAGGTGGCCCACTGGGAAAAGTAGGCCTTGGTCTCCACCGACATGGCAGAGACAGCTTGCCAGTGGGGGTGTGCCTTGGCGTCGACCCACTGTCCCACCCTGGCCAGGGTGGGATCACTATCCTGCGCTGTTTGCCACTCCTGCTTGTCCATTGCCATCAGCCACGCCTCCTCTGGCTCAACCTGCCGCGTGGTGGATACTTGGAGGATTGCTCTGTCTCGCTCCTCTTGGCGCTCACAATGTCTACAATCCTTGCGGGGACGACGGGAGAGGGCATCTGCATTGCTGTGCAGGCGCCCGGCTCGGTGCTGGGTCTCAAAGTCGTAGCTCTGCAGCTCCTCAATCCACGTAGCCACCTGGCCTTCGGGCTCCTTAAAGCTGAGCAGCCAGATCAGGGCCGCATGATCCGTCCGCAGGAGAAAGGTCTGGCCATAGAGATAGGGGCGAAAATGATTGAACGCCGCGACCACCGCCAGGAGCTCGCGTCGTGTAATGCAGTAATTGTGTTCAGGGCAGCTCAAGACACGACTGTAGTAAGCCACCACTCTCTCTCCCCCAGCAACTTCCTGAGACAGGACGGCCCCCAGCCCCACATTGCTGGCGTCTGTGTCCACGATGAAGCGGCACTTAGGATCAGGAAGGGCCAGGATGGGTGCAGTGATCAAGGCGGTGCGGAGCCGGGCAAAGGCGGCTGCACAGTTGTCGTCCCAGTGGAACTCCCGTCCCTTCTCGGTGAGACGGTGTAGGGGACTGGCAACGGAGGAAAAGTTGCGGACAAAACGTCGGTAGTAGGAGATGAGCCCCGTGAAGCTGCGCACCTCGCTGACGTTTCGCGGAACTGGCCATTTCTCGACCGCCTCCACCTTAGTAGGATCAGGGGCCACGCCCTCTGCCCCCACCACATGGCCCAAAAACTTGGTCTCACGTCGAAGGAGGTGGCATTTCTTGGGGTGCAGGCGCAGGCCCGCCCCCCCAATGGCTGGGAAGACCTGACGGAGGTTCTCTAGGGCAAGCTCGAAGTCAGCGGCATGAACCAGAAGGCCATCAAGGTAAACCACGCACCGGTTGCGGGGAATGTGAGCCAGCACCCTCTCCGTTAGTCTCTCGAACGTGGCGGGGTCATTGCAGAGACCAAAGGGCATCACACGAAACTGCCAGAGTCCCTGACCGATGGTGAAGGCCGTCTTGGGTCTGGCTTCTGGTGCCAGCTCCACCTGCCAGTAACCGCTCCGTAGGTCAAGTGAGCTGAACCACTGTGAACCTGCGATGTGGTCCAGAGCGTCGTCATTGCGGGGCAAGGGGTAGGAGTCCTTGCGAGTTGCATTGTTCAGCCGATGAAAGTCCACACAGAACCTCCAGGTGTCATCTTTCTTTTTGACCAGGATGGCAGGGGCGGCCCAAGGGCTATTGGATGGCTCTATCACCCCGGCCGCAGCCATCTCTAGAATCATCCGCTCTGCAGCTTCACGCTTGGCAAGCGCTAACCGGTAGGGTCGCAGTCTAATGGGTGGGGTTGTACCAGTGTCGATTGTGTGCTGCACCAGGTTGGTCTGGGTGCACTCCTCTTCGCGTGCAGCGAAAATCTCAGCGAACTGTTGGAGCAGGTCTTTCAGCTGTTGACTCTGCTGAGGGTCCAGCCCTTCACTGCTCCGCTGATACAGCTTCTGGATGGCGGCAACAGTGTCCGGCGAGGGTGTCTGAGGAACGGTAGCCTCGATGAGGGTCGTCGTCATTGTTGGTGGGCTAGGCAGTGTCGTCATCCCCTCGGTTGGCAGTGGAGATGGGGGCGGCGGCGGCATGGTGACAGGTGGAGTTGGCTGGATGTGGATACGTCCCACCTTCCTCTCTGGACGGCGCCGGAGGGCCAGGGTCTCTGTGCCAAGGTGAATGGCATTACTCGACACATCGACCAGAGCCCCCCAGCGAGTCAGCAAATCCAGCCCGATGATGCGAGGGTCTTGTATTTCAGCCAACCAAAACTCGTGGGTGGCTGCAACTTTCCCTGCCCGCACCTGCAGTGCTCTCTTCCCCAGCATGCTGGTTAGTTCCCCAGTCACAGTTCTGATTTTACGGGTGGTGGGCCTCCACTCTGTCTCTGGCAGCACCCCTGGACGCACAATGGAGATGGTGGACCCTGTGTCCACAAGGGCCCAGCAGCGGTGTCCACCAATGGAGCAACAAAGAGAGAGACCGTGTGCGTGGCCCACTCTGCCGATCTGGGAAGAGTTCTTAATGGGGGATATGGTCGGTCGGCTGGGTAGCAGTCTCCCCGCGGTGCCACCCCATTCTAGTTTTCCGACTGGGGAGTGCTACGGCGTCGTGGTGCAGGGGCAGGGCAGTCACGGGCCTTGTGCCTCGCTTCTCCACAGCGGTAGCATGGATCACGAGGCGACCAGGGTCTGAAGGGTGGTTGGCATCGGCCTGGTTGCTTTCGGCGTGGTGACGGACAAGCCTGGCAGACGACCCCTCTTTCGACGTCTCCTTCATCTGCGTGGACCTCAGCCTGACGCACTCGGGGTCTTGGTTGGTTGTGTGGGGCCATCACAGCCTCCACCCACTCTGCCTCTTCCAATGCAGTCTTGAAGGCTGTAGGTGCCGTGATGCGGAGGTGCTCCTTCAACCTCTCTGGGGTGAGCCCCTGGATGAAGGCACTCAGGGCTAACTCGTCACGAGCTGCTGGATCAAAGGTGGGGTAGCCACGATGTGCAAAGAAGTGCACGTCTGCTGCATAGGTTCCCAGGGTCCCGCCCTCTTGGCGGCGCCGGCGGGCCAGTCGGTCTCGCATGCTGTCAGTAGAGACCCGTTGACCAAAGCAGCGGCCAGTGTCTCGTAATCCTGCTGTTCTGACGGCATAAGGTCGAGCAATACCTGCAGCGCATTCCCTTCGAGCGCCAGGGCAACATGGGCATCAGTGTCTTGGGTGCTCCACTGGTTGTGACTTGCTATCAGTTTCACTTGAGCTAGGTATGGCTCCAGGGCTGTGATGCCCGCATACCGTGGGAGCTTGAAGATGCTTGGGGATGGCAGCATCACACTGGTTACTGTCTGCCTGCCTGCATTTGTGTGGGCCAGTCTCTGTGTTCTTGATAGAACAATCTGGCCAAGATGGACACAGCAGAGCAGGACTCCGTGCTCGCTACCCTCGAAGTGCAGGAGCGTCGGCTCCGACAACAGGAGGAGAAGATTGAACAGGTGCGTCGGGCTGTGGCAGAAGCTTCCCAGCGCAGTGAAGCGGTGTGCGGCACAGTTACCGCTCAGGTCAACTACGTCACCGGACAGCTTCAAGCCATGGGCTCAGCCACCCCCCCCTCTCAGTCAGCTGA